>NC_058081.1:3141609-3441609 GCF_014858855.1 Bufo gargarizans | reverse complement strand
AAAGGGTTAATAAATGCTGAGAGACTTTTTGGACTTTCTAGCTAATAATAAAAAGCTGTTCATTTTCCACACCTAAGTTCGCTACCATCGTCGTACAGCTACGGCTCTGGTTAGGTCTTTAAATGAGCAAGCAGGTGCCATATGCTATTTCAAACAGCAGAGGCCCACTACTAATGTCTGTGACTAGCAATAATGATGATCGTGGACATTACAGCCTTTAGATGCCATGGTTAAGTGTGATCATGGCATCTAGAGAGCTAAAAAAAACAGAAGTGTGTGCTTCCAGATCAATACTGGCATCTCTGTGTGGCAATCAGGGATGCTTGTCATTAATTCTAATAGGCTGGGTCTCTCTGAAGAGACCCAGAGTATTAGTGCTGCAATTCATGTGTTGGCCCGCAGGTGGCTGGCCAACATGAGAAATCAGCAATCCATATAATACTATACTGCTTTTTGGAGTATGGTAATATTCAATTAAAAAAAAACTAAGTAGTGGATATTGTAGCCCCCTAAAAAGTTTTTAAAAATATAAAAATTTTAATCCCCCTCTTTCCTTAGATTAAAAAAAATACATAAATTATAAAAAAAAATATAAAAACACCCATACTAGCACCCTTAAAATATGAAAATATTTTTCCT
Source organism: Bufo gargarizans (assembly GCF_014858855.1). NCBI lineage: Eukaryota > Metazoa > Chordata > Amphibia > Anura > Bufonidae > Bufo > Bufo gargarizans. The sequence continues at coordinate 3,440,970 of NC_058081.1, read as the reverse complement.
ATACGGCGAGTGGCTTAAGGGAAAAAAGTATTAAAATCGCCCCTTCACAATTTTTTTTTAGCACTTCTATTACCCCAAAAAAATGTAATAAAATGTGATAAAAAAGACACACACTCCAAAATGGTATCAATAAAAACTGCAGATCATACTGCAAAAAAAGAAGCCCCCACACAGCCCAGTAGACATAACTATACAAAAAATATAGGGGTCTTAACTCTTCAAAGTTTTCATTTATTTTTTTAGTATTTAAACATAGAAAATCTATACATATTCACATCATTGTAATTATTCTGAGCCATAAAGTGAAGGACAAAGGTCAGTTTTACCACAAAGGGAATGTCATAGGGACAAAACCCATTAACCTGTGGAGGAATTTAGTCTTTTTTTTCCAACTCAACCCCATTTGGATTTTTTTCCCACTTCCCACTACTTGGTATGCCATACTAAATGGTGGCATTAGAAATGACAACTTGTCCCTCAAAAAAGCCCTCATATGGAAATGTGAAGAGAAAAATTAAAAAATTATGGCTCCAGGAAAAATGAAAATGCAAAAATGAAAAAACCTCCTAAGGGTTAAATAAAAGCAGGTTTTGAAAATATAAAAAAACACACTTTTTTACCACCAAAACCAGACAGACTGAGCTTTTGAATGCCAGGTGCTCCTATGTTATTATGTCTGAATACTTGCTTTTGTCATTGCCATTAACCACTTCACATCTGGGCCATTTCCCTTCCTGACCAGGCCTAATTTTGCAAATCTGACATATCTCACTTTATGTGGTAATAACTTTGGAACGCTTTTACTTATCCAAGTCACTAAGAGATTGTTTTCTCGTGACACATTGTACTTCATGTTAGTCAATATATTTCACCTTTATTAAAAAATCCCAAATTTACCAAAAATTTTGAAAAATGTGCAATTTTCTAAATTTAAATTTCTCTGCTTTTAAAACAGAAAGCGATACCTCATAAAATATTTATTACTTAACATTCCCCATATGTCTACTTTATGTTGGCATCATTTTGGAAATGTAATTTTATTTTTGGGGGACGTTAGAAGGCTTAGAAGTTTAGAAGCAATTCTTACAATTTTTAAGAAAATGGCCAAAAGCCCACTTTTTAAGGACCAGTTTAGGTCTGAAGTCACTTTGTGGGGCTTACATAGTGAATACCCCGATAAATGACCCCATTGTAGAAACTACACCCCTTAAATTACTTAAAACCAATTTTACAAACTTTGTTAACCCTTTAGGCGTTTCACAAGAATTAAAGGAAAATGGAGATCAAATTTTAAAATGTCACTTTTTTGGCAGATTTTCCATTTTAATCCATTTTTTTCTTTAACGCATCGATGGTTAACAGCCAAACAAAACTCAATATTTATTACCCGGATTCGGTGGTTTACAGAAACACCCCACATGTGGTCATAAACTGCTGTATGGGCACACGGCAGGGCGCAGAAGAAAAGGAGCGCCACATGGTTTTTAGATGCTATGTCCCATTTGAAGCCCCCTGATGCACCCTTACAGTAGAAACTCCCAAGAAGTGACCCCATTTTGGAAACTAGGGGATAAGGTGCCAGTTTTATTGGTACTATTTTTGGGTTCATATGATTTTTTGATCATTCATTATAACACTTTATGAGGCAAGGTGACAAAAAAAATTGGTTGTTTTAGCACAGTTTTTATTTACTTTTACAGAGTTTACCTGAGGGGTTCGGTCAAGTGACATTTTTATAGAGAAGATTGTTACGGACGTGGCGATACCTAATATGTATACTTTTTCTTATTTATTTAAGTTTTACACAATAATAGCATTTTTGAAACAAAAAAAATATGTTTTAATGTGTCCATGTTCTGAGAGATATAGATTTTATTTATGAGCGATTTTCTTATGTAGGGGCTCATTTTTTGCGGGATGAGGTGACTGTTTTATTGGTACCAGTTTGTGGGACATACTTTTTTTATCACTTGGTGTTGCACTTTTTGTGATGTAAGGTGACAAAAATGGCTTTTTTTTACACAGTTGTATTATTATTTTTTTACTGTGTTCACCTGATGGGTTAGGTCATGTGATATTTTTATAGAGCTGGTTGTTATGGATGCGGCGATACCTAATATGTATACTTTTTTTATTTATTTCACTTTAACACAATAATAGCATTTTTTAAACCAAAAAAATAATGTTTTAGTGTCTCCATGTTATGAGAGCTATAGTTTTTTTTTATTTTTTTAGTGATTTTCTTATGTAAGAGCTCATTTTTGGCGGGGTGAGGTGGCGGTTTTATTTATACAATTTTTAGGACATACGCCTTTTTTATCACTTGGTGTTGTACTTTTTGTGATGTAAGGTGACAAAAATGACTTTTTTTTACACCGTTTTTTTATTTATTTTATGGTGTTTATCGGACTGAGTCGATCACGTGATATATTTATAGAGCCGACCATCACGGACGCGGCAATACCAAATATTTCCATTTTATTTTATTTATTTTTTATTCCTTACACAGGGAATTATTTTTTTACATGTGAAACATTTTGTTTTTTACACTTTGTGTCCCCCATAAGGTCATACAAGACCTCTGGGGGACATTTACTTCAGTTATTTTTTTTTTTACTGTTGATTTCTCCTGAAACTGGGGCTGACATAGTAGCCCCAGTTACAGAAGAAATGCACCCCCTAGAGAGGCTGTACAGCGCAATACAGCACTGTACAGCCTCAGTGCAGGGCTGATCAAGGTCTCTGAAAGACCTCACACAGCTCCTGCACTCGGTGAGCGCTGTGTATTCATCGATCAAGAAAGCAGGGACACCTGGGCACTGTCCCTGCCTTCTATAACGGTTGCCCTGCTGTCACTGACAGCGGGCAACCCGATCAGCAGTTGCACGATTAGCGTGCAGCTGCAGTCTCTGAAATGACTTTTTAAAACGTCCATTAGGAGATAGACAACCACGTCCCGGACGTTTTTATTCAATGGGCGGACGGGAGGTGGTTAAGTATTACTGAAGCTCTGATTGAAGTCGACAAGAGATGGGAGTTTTAACATTGTATTTGTTAGGGATGAGTTTCTCCACTCCACCCCTCGCACTAGAAGGTTCTAGTTTAGCTAACAACTGTATATAAGGAGAGCAGTCAGAGCCTCTAGTGTTCTGCAGTTAAGGAACAGTGTTTAAAAGAGGAAAACTCTGCCAGACTAGTTGAGTGACCAGAAGAAGACATTGATACAGGAATACTCTGCCACAGACCCTGGGCCTCCAGCCTTTGGCCAGGGTACCAGCCTTCTGAGAGAGATAGGGACAGCTAGCTCAAGCGTTTTCTCGGAATCAATCCCTTCTTCTGCCCCGGAGGAGACTGGAGAAGCCAGCCCTATGCATCACCTGTATTGTTTTGCCCCTGAAATCCTCCAGTAAAAAAACACCCTGGTTTACTGCAAACCCTGACTCTCTGGACTTATTTCCCATGAGCGGTGTCTGGGGGACCCAGTGTTGCATTGGAAACCAAGCCAAACCCGGTGACTGCATGGTATTTCAGTACTCCTCTGGTATTCACCCTTTAACTTCTGTACAGAAATCTAGACTTCAGTGCAGGGGAGGAATCAGAATGTTCTCTTTTGGGATAGTCCGAGTATAGTTGGAAGCAGACCTACTGTACTGAGGTGAGGGACACTGGTGCCAGCACCAGAGGCTCTTGGCACAGAAAACACCTCAAAAACATACCAAAACCACAGGTAAAGTCAGAATAGTAACTTATACTGATAATGGGGTTTTTGGCAAGACTTGACCATAGGAACTTTGCTGGAAGGCTGGTATGCAGGAAAACTACAACACAATAGCAGAAGCAATTTGTCACAAACTTACCTGTCCGGGCTCCAGCAGTGAGATCTCCAGCTTTGGCACAACTGTGCCAGGACAGACATGCTGATAAGCCAGACCCCCTGGTGATGCGACAGCGTCATTAGCAACTGGACACAATGCTTTCTCCCCACAGTGGGCATGTGCTGGATTGTTCAGCTGATCTCCTGTGTGCTGTATTCTGACTAATGGAGCCTGAGTCATGGATCTATCAGGTTCTGATCCAGGTATTCGGTGCTCTATTTAAACCCCTGATGGCAATACATCCTTGTCAGTTATAGGTTTTCCTTGCTGTGCTCTAGCTTCTATTTTCCGGTTTGGATTCTTACTATTGGATTTGACTTCGGCTTGACTTGGACTTCTCTCTCTGCTTATGATTTGGTACTGAATTGACCACCCAGATTTGACCTTGAGAAGTAGTGATGATTGGCCGAGGTCATATTCGAATTTGTGATATTTTGGAAATATTTTGTAGAATATTCATCATAAATTCACAAATTTGTATATATTTGTTATATTCTACTATTTTTTTACGAGAAAATCGGCATGGTAATGCAATATTGCACGATCAATATAAGCGGGGGTCAAAAACGAATATATAGCACTGTAGAATATAGTGCTAGATATTTGTTTTTAGAATATTCAGATTTTTTTTTTCCATTTGAATACAATTCCACCCTGCTTCTTGCTTGTGGGCCAATGACGTCATGGGTCAGGGCCAGGCCATGTGAGATACACCCTGTATATGCAAAGCTTATATTCTGCTATTAATAAAACACTCTTTTTTGGGCAAAATACACAATTGTTGCGCCCTTGCAGCATCAAGACGTTTGAAATTCCAGGGTTATATACTGCTTTCATATTCAGTTATTAAACTAACATCCGTTTGGGCAAAAAAATATATATTTGGCAGCCTTTGTTGCGGAATTCATTGTGAGACACACCCTTTATATGTTTGGGTTATATTCAGATATTTGAAATACAGCCATTTTGTGCACAAATCTTCAATTAGGCCTAGTGTGGGTCAGATACACCCTCTATTTACAGGGGTTATATTCAGGTATTTTATATACAGCCATTTTGGGTAAACAAATTGAATTGAGACCTAGTCTGGATAAGGGCGTGTGAGGTACACCCTGTACATACTGTCGTTCTATTCTACTATTAACTAAACACCCATTTAGGGTAAGATCCTAAATTCGAGAAATATGAGGAGAGCGTCAAAAAAGGGACGTGGCCACGGTCGTGGTGCTGCTGGTGGAGCTCCTGTTGCAGGGAGAGGACGTGGTCGATCTGTGCCAGCTACATGTACGAACATTGTTGGCAGTATTTTATTCTGGGATTCATTTGTGTCAGAAGGGAGAGAGCTAAAGTACAGTTGTAGCTATTATATTCCCTGTGAAGATTCTATACGATTCATTTTGATTCGAATATTTATGCGATTATTTATTCAATTATTCATCGATGCAAATTAGGCCTCCTGCACACGACCGTTGTGTGCATCCGTGGCCGTTGTGCCTTTTTCTGTTTTTTTTTCGCGGACCTATTGACTTTCAATGGGTCCGTTGAAAACTCGGAAAATGCACCGTTGTTCATCCGCGTCCGTGATCCGTGTTTCCTGTCCATCAAAAAAATATGACCTGTCCTATTTTTTTGACGGACAACGGTTCACAGACCCATTCAAGTCAATGGGTCCGTGAAAAAACACGGATGCACACAAGATAGGCATCCGTGTCCGTGATCCGTGGCCGTAGGTTACTTTCATACAAATGGATCCGAAGAATATACTACGAACTGTGTACATGACTGCCCCCTGCTGCCTGGCAGCACCCGTTCTCTTACAGGGGGCTGTGATATGTACAATTAACCCCTCAGGTGCCGCACCTGAAGGGGTTAATTGTGCGTATAATAGCCCCCTGTAAGAGATCCGGGGCTGCCAGGCAGCAGGGGGCCCCCCTCCCTCCCCAGTTTCAATTTCATTGGTGGCCAGTGGGGCCCCTTCTCCCTCCCTCTATTGTATTTATATCATTGGTGGCACAGTGTGTGGCCTCCCCCCAACCACCGCCCCAATCATTGGTGGCAGCAGAGAGTTCCGATCAGAGTCCCAGTTTAATCGCTAGGGCTCTGATCAGTAACCATGGCAACCAGGATGCTACAGCAGTCCTGGTTGCCATGGTTACTTAGCAATATTAGAAGCATCATACTTACCTGCTGGCTGCTGCGCTGTCTGTGACCGGCCGGGAGCTCCTCCTACTGGTAAGTGACAGATCATTAAGCAATGCGCCGCACAGACCTGTCACTTACCAGTAGGAGGAGCTCCCGGCCGGTCACAGACAGCGCAGCAGCCAGCAGGTAAGTATGATGCTTCTAATATTGCTAAGTAACCATGGCAACCAGGACTGCAGTAGCGTCCTGGTTGCCATGGTTACCGATCAGAGCCCCAGCGATTAAACTGGGACTCTGATCGGAACTCTCCGCTGCCACCAATGATCGGGGGGAGGGGGGAGGCCGCACACTGTGCCACCAATAATATAAATGCAATAGAGGGAGGGAGGGGGGCCGGGGGGCCGCACACTGTGCCACCAATGATATAAATGCAATAGAGGGAGGGAGAGGGGGCCGGGGGGGCCGCACACTGTGCCACCAATGATAATACAATAGAGGGAGGGAGGGGGGCCGCACAATGTGCCACCAATGATAATACAATAGAGGGAGGGAGGGGGGCCGCACTGGCCACCAATGATATTCAAACTGGGGAGGGAGGGGGGTCTGCCTCGTGCTGCCTGGCAGCCCCTGATCTTTTACAGGGGGATATGAGACGCACAATTAACCCCTTCAGGTGCGGCACCTGAGGGGTTAATTATGCGGATCACAGCCCCCTGTAAGAGATCAGGTGCTGCAAGGCAGCAGGGGGCAGTCATGTACACAGTTCATAGTATATTCTAACTAGAAGCGTCCCTATCACCATGGGAACGCCTCTGTGTTAGAATATACTGTCGGATATGAGTTTTCACGATGTAACTCAAATCCGATGGTATATTCTAACATAGAGGTGTTCCCATGGTAATGAGGACGCTTCAAGTTAAAATATACCATCGGATTTGAGAAAACTCTGATCCGATGGTACAAAAGGGACTCCTGACTTTACATTGAAAGTCAATGGGGACGGATCCGTCTGCAATTGCACCATATTGTGTCAACGTCAAACGGATCCGTCCCCATTGACTTGCATTGTAATTCAGGACGGATCCGTTTGGCTCCGCACAGCCATGTCCGTGGATCCTCCAAAAATCAAGGAAGACCCACGGACGAAAAAACAGTCACGGATCGCGAACCTACGGACCCCGTTTTTGCGGACCTTACAAAAAAAAACAGTCGTGTGCAGGAGGCCTAGCTTTGTGGTTTTAGTTATTTATATGCCACCTAGGTTTTAGCACTGGTATGATATCCTACCTGAAAATCAACAACTATCCATTTATTGTGGGTTATTCACTGTTGTATATGTATGTTATTTTAACACGTGAGTTTTTCCGTTTTATTGGTGTTTTTAAGGTCATTGTATAGATTAATAAACTTCTGTATGGTTTGAATATCTTGAGAGTACCCAGTTTCTTTAAAACAATATCCCACTTCTATGCCTCCTTGAAAAAATGCTGCTGGCGATGATGGAAGAGGATGTGGCACAGGAGGAGGAAGAGGGATCATTTCGTAGTGTTTCCGGCCAGTCATTCACAAGTGGCTTTGAGCATGGGTTCCTGCACCCACAAACGCCAGGTACACAATTGTCCAGCCAGGGCACAATTCTGGAGGATAACGAGTTGGAGGAGATGGAGGAGGAACCGTGTTCACAGCAGGGTGGCAACTAAACCAGCTCATGGCCATCACTGGTGCATGGCTGGGGGAATACAGAGGACACAGACAATACACCTCCCATAGAGGACAGCTTTTCATTGCCTCTGGGCAGCCTGGCACACATGAGTGATTACATGCTGCAGTGTCTCCACAATGACCATCGAGTTGCCCACATTCTAACTTGTGCTGATTACTGTGTGGCCACGCTACTGGATCTCCGTTACAAGGACAATGTACCGTCCTTAATTCCGTAACTGGAGCGTGATCGTAAGATGCGCGAGTACAAGCGCACGCTGGTAGACGCGCTGTTGGTGGCATTCCCTCCTGACAGCGGGGGCACAGTGGAAGCACAAGGCAAAGGCAGAGGAGGAGGAAGAGGTCGCCAACGCAGCTGGGGCACCACCAGCACCTGAGAAGGCAGGGTTAGCATGGCCGAAATGTGGAAAAGCTTTGTCAGCACGCCACAACAACCAGCACCACCATCTGATCTGGAACGTCTTAGCAGGAGGCAGCATTTCACCAACATTGTGGAGCAGTATGTGTGCACATGCCTACAACGTACTGAATGACGGGTCTGCCCCCTTCAACTTCTGGGTGTCCAAATTGGGCACATGGCCTGAGCTTGCCCTTTACGCCTTGGAGGTGCTGGTCTGCCCTGCAGCCAGTGTATTATCTGAACGTGTGTTTAGCATGGCAGGGGGCGTTATCACAACAAGCGCAGCTGCCTGTCCACAGCCAATGAAGATAAGCTCACGTTCATTAAAATAAACCAGGCATGGTTCCCACAGGACTTGTCCGTACCTTGTGCAGAATAGACATGTTTACCGGCCTTACCAAGCCATTGTTATACTACAGTTCAATTGCTCATTGTTGTAATTTGGATATTTCTCTTTTGGAGTGTACCCTAATTAAAAAAAAATATAAAAAATTTAAACCAAAAACCAATGTTGTCTACCTCGTCCTCCTCCACCGCCGCTTCCACCTACACTGCTACGTCCACCGCCTCCTCAAACTCCTACTCCATATGGACCTCCACCTCATAAATCAGTTTTTTTTGTATTATTTGTACATATTTTATTTTGTCATTTTACTAATTTGTCTGTTACATTTTCTGGTGAAATTCACCAATTTTTGGGTGTGATATACCACTGCTATACCTAGTAGACAGGTAACATTTCACAAATTTGTCTGTTAAATTTTTGGGTGAAATTCACCATTTTATGGGTGTGATATACCCCTGCTATACCTAGAAGACAGGTAAAAAAAAAAAATTCATTTGTCTGTTACATATTCGGGTGCAATTCACCACTTTTTGGGTGTGATATACCCCTGCTGTACCTAGTAGACAGGTAAACAAATTTCACTAATTTGTCTGTTACATTCTCGGGTGAAATTCACCAATTTTTGGCTGTGATATACCACTGCTCTACCTAGTAGACAGGTAAAAACATTTCACTAATTTGTCCGTTACATTCTTGGGTGACATTTGACCATTTTTGCTGTGATTAAACCCCTACTCTGCATAGGTGATCGTGACATAAATTTAAAAAATCATCTGTTACAAGATTGAAATTTCACCAATTTTGCCGCATACAAACCCCTGCTCTGCATAGGTGACAGGGAATTAAATTTAAAAAACTCTTCTTTATATGATGCGTGCCCCGTCCTTTCATTCAATGGTTAAACTTTAACAACTTGTCCCACATTTGCACTTCAATAATTTGTCCGACTTTTCCGCTCGATCATTTTTAATTTAAAAAATTTACCTCCCTTGGATGTTGTCTCTCTTTCTCACGCTCCCTCTCCAGCGTGAAACCCTGATTCAGCGATAACCGTGATCAACGTGGTAGGCTCAGAAAAGAACATCAAAAGTTGATAGAGAAGATATCCAAATGGATGGTGGACGTCACAGGGACGTGCGATCAGGCAGAAGTTATCTACAGTCAACAAAGCGGCAGCAGGGCCTCTCCTGTCTAACGTTTCCAAATCCTAAATACCCCAGTGACATTCCCTATAATTTTTTATTAATTATTCCAATAACAGGGCATCTGAAGAGTCCTGTATTGTTATTTATCGTCACTACCTCCCCGAGTCAGGAGTGGGTAATTGCCACGCGCCCCCTCCTTTTCTTCGATTGTTCCATTTTAATAACTTTTCCCACATTTCCACTCAATCACAATTAAATTTCATCCATTGATCTCCCTTGGATGTGGTCTCTCTTTCTCACGCTCCCTCTCCGGCCTGGAACCCTGATTCCCCGCCACCCGTGATCACCATGGTAGGCTCAGAAAAGAACATCGAAAGTTGATAGAGCAGATATCCAATTGGATCGTGAACATCACGGGGACGGGCGACATGGTGGGGCAGTATGTGTGCACACGCCTACACAAACTGACTGATGGGTCTGCCCCCTGTAACTTCTGGGTCTCCAAATTGGGCACATGGCCTGAGCTTGCCTTTTACGCCTTGGAAGTGCTGGCCTGCCCTGCAGCCAGTGTATTGTCTGAACGTGTGTTTAGCACAACTGGAGGGGGTTATCACAGGTTATATTTCCCAATGTTTTGGGGTCTACCCCAAATTTAAAAATAAAATAAAAAACAAAACCAGAAATCAGTGTTGGCTACCTCCTCCACCGCCACTTCCTCCTACACCACCCCATCCACTGTCTCCTCAATCTCCTACTCCATATGGACCTCGTCCTCCTAGATCAAGATTATTATTTTTTAGTTATATGTATTTTATGTTATTTAAAGTCATTTCCCTATCCACATTTGTTTGCACAGCACTTGCCATGCTCTTAACCACATTTTGCTGGCATTTGCAGCCCTCTAGCCCTTTCCGTGCCATTTTACTGCTCAAAAGTTCAATGGGGTTCGGGGTCAAGTTCGGGTCCCGCACTTTTTTGTTAAGTTCGGCCGAACCCGAACATCCAGGTGTCCGCTCAACTCTACATATAATGTCTCGAAAAAGATGTTTGAAAAAACTAATTTATATGAAACATCAAAGACACATTGCCTTTTACTACATTTACAGTACTTTATTGTAAATCAAACTCCAAATTATTTAATGACTAAATTTAATATAATAGAAACATAGTGGGACGGTTAGTAAGACCGGTGGTTCAGACGATGGTCTTAGTCCATGTCCGCTGGACCTTAATGAGCTTAAATTATGTCGAGGCTCTGGCCTCTGCATAACCTAGGTGCTGGCCTTGCGGCTTGCCTAAATCTATTGTAGCTACCTTGCTGGCATAGATTTAAGTAATTTTATGTGCCAAAAACAGGTATAGAAAGTGATAAATGAGACGTGCCGGCTGATCGGCCCCCTTCCCTGATGATACCACACCAGCTTGGAAAAGTGGAGCTGTGAAAAGACTCCTATTCAGCCACAAATTCCCTTTTCAACTGAATCTGCAATGAAATGATGCCAAGTGGCATACTTAACATCATAAATGACCCCCTAAGGCTGAAAAAGACAAACCATACTTTCATCCAGTTCAAATTGTAATCCTGCAAAGACCTCTTTTAGAAGTGAACAGTAAAACAGGATTTCAGATTACAAACAACTTTAAGTCTCAGTTATGATGTGCAACTTCTAAAAAATCTCCACATCGGGCAATCCCTCAGCACCAAATATATTATTACTATGTGAACCACTACATTTGTGCAACCTAACAAAGCAAAGACAGGTCTTAAACTGGCACCAAAACCACCGCTAATAATAAATTCCCCCCAAAAATCTTAAATATGTTTTCTTGATTTTGCCATCTTTTCTAACCGCAGATTCAGATATTTCATCGCAGAAGACTGAATCTCCTTGTTCCTAAGACTGTATATAATGGGGTTTAGAAGTGGGGTCAATACAATGTAGACAAGGGAAATAAACTTGTTAGCATTCAGTGAATGTCCACTGTAAGGGACCATGTAGATTATGAGCATGGAGCCATAATAGGTAGAGACAACCACCAAGTGAGAGGCACAAGTGGAGAAAGTCTTTTGTCGGCCTGAGGTGGAGGAAATTCCAAAGATAGTGATAAAAATGCAGACATATGATATGATTATAAGTAAGAAAGGTAAAAGAACTAAAACAAGACAGAGCACTATCATGTTAATACTCACAGCGGTTATGTCTGAACAGGTAATGTCTAAAAGAGGCTTAAATTCACAAAAGAAATGGGCAATAACATTCGATCCACAGAAGTCTAAGTTACACAAAAAGACAAGTGTAATAAGTACTAACATAAAGCTCAACCCCCAGGATGAGATGATCAGGCTGTATCTAAGCTTGACACTCATCACTGAGATATAATGTAGTGGTCTACAGATGGCCAAGTACCGGTCATAGGACATCGCCGAGAGCAAAAAACACTCTGCACAGACCGTTCCCCCATATAAGTAAAACTGGGCTAAACACCCAACATAAGGAATTGTGCTCCCTTCCCATATGATGACTTCCAGCATCTTAGGAACAATGATTGTCACAAGGACAATGTCTGACAGCGCCAAATGTCCAAGGAAGAAATACATTGGAGAAAGGAGACGTTGGCTTGTGGACACCAGTAAAATAATCAAGAGGTTTTCACATATAGTCATGGAATAAATAAGGAGAATAATGGAGAAGAAAGGCAACTTGTAATCATTCAGAGCCGGGAATCCCAGTATAAAGAACTCTGTGACTGTGGTGGAGTTGGCTTCATACATTTTCATCTCTAAATGTTTTTTTTTAAACTGTGTAACAATGCAGACACATTTATAGAAATGACTGATGGGCAACAGATCTAAGATGATTTGCATTTATCTTCATGTAGTGTCAATTCTGACAGCTTCCACCATAGCAGAGTTGGTTATCAGCATCCCAAGATAAAATACAGTAGATATTTCTGGTATAACGCATACACCGGCTTCTTCTGAAAATAGGAAAGGTTTAAGAAATCACATCCTGTATATATGTAAAGCTGGAACCTCCCAGGAATGGACAATTTCATATCAAAGCACCAGGGATCTTCAGAACATCAACCCTCAAGATATTAAAAATGGAAAAATAATAAATCTCATGGCAGATATGATTATTATCAAAGAGGGAAAAATAATACGTCTCTGACCATGAGCTTAGTCTAAATATTGTAAAGATTTTTTGGATATTATCAGCAAATTGCAATGTTGGTAAACATTAGTATGACATATATACCGTGCCACATTCTTTGTAAATGTTTAAATCAACCAAACTGATTTTTTACCTTTTGATTCACAACATTTCAACAGAATTAAATTTTTTTGAAAGTTGTATAGAGATTTCACTTCGTAATGAACCAGGATTGTAACAAATACAAACTTCCCAACATTTTGGAGGCAGACGAACCCAAAGCTTTTTAGGTTGATTCAGATGATTCTAGTAAAATTGCGTGTAGCTGAGCGGTTGGAAAATTGTCTGCCAATAAAACAATCTTAGGGACAGTGTGCAGTCACATTCAAGCTCTATTCTAGTGTCAGGTACATTGAAAGGAAGGTAGGGATGAGCGAACCCGAACTGTATAGTTCGGGTTCGTACCGAATTTTGGGGTGTCCGTGACACGGACCCGAACCCGGACATTTTCGTAAAAGTCTGGGTTCGGGTTCGGTATTCGTCGCTTTCTTGGCGCTTTTGTGACGCTTTCTTGGCGCTTTTTGAAAGGCTGCAAAGCAGCCAATCAACAAGCGTCATACTACTTGCCCCAAGAGGCCGTCACAGCCATGCCTACTATTGGCATGGCTGTGATTGGCCAGAGCACCATGTGACCCAGTCTCTATTTAAGCTGGAGTCACATAGCGCCGCCCGTCACTCTGCTCTGATTAGCGTAGGGAGAGGTTGCGGCTGCGACAGTAGGGCGAGATTAGGCAGATTAACTCCTCCAAAGTACTTGATTAACTGATCGATCTGCAGCTGTGGATGATTGAACTGCTGCTATTGAATTGCTCACTGTTTTTAGGCTGCCCAGAGCGTTTTACAGTCACTTTTTTCTGGGGTGATCGGCGGCCATTTTGTGTCTTGTGTTGCGCCAGCACAAGCTGCCACCAAGTGCATTTAACCCTCAATGGTGTGGTTGTTTTTTGGCTAAAGCCTACATCAGGGTCAAGCTGTTACACCAAGTGCATTTAACCAGCAATAGTCTGTTTATTTTTTGGCCATATCCTACATCAGGGGCAAGCTGTCACCAAGTGCATTTAACCCTCAGTAGTGTGGTTGGTCAAGCTGTCACACCAAGTGCATTTAACCATCAATAGTGTGGTTATTTTTTGGCCATATAGGAGTCTAATTCTGTCAGTAAACGTATACCTGTCACCCAGCGCCTAAATACTAGGCCTCAAATTTATATCCTGCTAAATCTGTTGTTACTGGTGTACTGCTGTGGATGGGCAAGTTATTTAGTGTCCGTCAAAGCACAGTTTTTGTTCTGGGTTGAAATACAATTCCGAATTTAGCAATTTCCTAATTTAGTGGTTTCTGCTGTATCAGGCCTACTTTAAATACATCCCTAAAAGGGTATATCAGAATCAAGGTGCTGATAGGGTCATTCTCAATAACTTCACACACACGCTACTGTGCATATCCCAGTCTAATTCTGTCCGTGAAACGTATACCTGTCACCCAGCGCCTAAATACTAGGCCTCAAATTCATAGTCAGCTAAATCTGTGGTTACTGCTGTGCCTGTATTAGTGTAATACGGTACCTAAATAGATAGCCAGATAGTGTTAGGTGTCTGTAAAAAAAGGCCTGAATTTGAATTTAATACATTGGGCCAAATAATATTTTTGTTGTTGTGGTGAACGATAACAATGAGGAAAACATCTAGTAAAGGACGTGGACGTGGACATGGTCGTGGTGGTGTTAGTGGACCCTCTGGTGCTGGGAGAGGACGTGGCCGTTCTGTCACATCCACACGTCCTAGTGAACCAACTACCTCAGGTCCCAGTAGCCGCCAGAATTTACAGCGATATATGGTGGGGCCCAAAGCCGTTCTAAGGATGGTAAGGCCTGAGCAGGTAAAGGCATTAGTCAATTGGGTGGCCGACAGTGGATCCAGCACGTTCACATTATCTCCCACCCAGTCTTCTGCAGAAAGCGCACAGATGGCGCCTGAAAACCAACCCCATGAGTCTGTCACATCACCCCCATGCATATCAGGGAAACTGTCTGAGCCTCATGTTATGCAGCAGTCTCTTATGCTGTTTGAAGACTCTGCTGGCAGGGTTTCCCAAGGGCATCCACCTAGCCCTTCCCCAGCGGTGGAAGACATAGACTGCACTGACGCACAACCACTTATGTTTCCTGATGATGAGGACATGGGAATACCACCTCAACATGTCTCTGATGATGACGAAACACAGGTGCCAACTGCTGCGTCTTTCTGCAGTGTGCAGACTGAACAGGAGGTCAGGGATCAAGACTAGGTGGAAGACGATGCAGGGGACGATGAGGTCCTAGACCCCACATGGAATGAAGGTCGTGCCACTGACTTTCACAGTTCGGAGGAAAAGGCAGTGGTGAGACCGAGCCAACAGCGTAGCAAAAGAGGGAGCAGTGGGCAAAAGCAGAACACCCGCCGCCAAGAGACTCCGCCTGCTACTGACCGCCGCCATCTGGGACCGAGCACCCCAAAGGCAGCTTCAAGGAGTTTCCTGGCATGGCACTTTATCAAATAATGTGGTGACGACAAGACCCGAGTGGTTTGCACGCTGTGCCATCAGAGCCTGAAGCGAGGCATTAACGTTCTGAACCTTAGCACAACCTGCATGACCAGGCACCTGCATGCAAAGCATGAACTGCAGTGGAGTAAACACCTTAAAAACAAGGAAGTCACTCAGGCTCCCCCTGCTACTGTCATGGTCTTACCTTCGTTTGACATGTGCTGGCGGCCATCTTGGTTTCTGGGTTTCTTGTAGCCTCCCACCCTGCGGCTTCTCCTTCCCACTGGGAGGAGCTGGATGCCTAGCTCATATATATAGAAGGTCTGTGGCTTCAGTTCCTTGCTTGGTCCTCCTGTGTTCACATGCTTCTAAGACTGCTGCTGCTTCTGGTTCCTGATCCTGGCCTCGTCTGACTACCCCGTTGGTTCCTGATCCTGGCTTCGTCTGACTACCCCGTTGGTTCCTGATCCTGGCTTCGTCTGACTACCCCGTTGGTTCCTGATCCTGGCTTCGTCTGACCACCCTCCTGGTTCCTGACCTCTGTCCACGCAAGACCCTGCTTCGGTTTAGCCATCCGTTTGGACTTTTGCTACGGCTTGATTTCCAATAAAGCCTTCTTATTTCCACTCAACTCTGTTGTACGTCTGGTTCATGGTTCCATGACATTAGGACCAAGCCATGAATTCTGACGGTACAGGGCCATCCTCGCTACCTACGCTGGTTGCCAGACTTGATCAGCAGGATCACCTGTTGGGTCGGTTCGCTGTGGCGTTGCAAACCCTGCTTGAACGCACGGCTCATTTCGCTTCCGTTGCTGATGGGTCGGTTGTCGCTCCTGGGCCCGCTCCTACTGCCGCCCCGGTTGTTGCGCCAGAGTCTACCCCGACACCTGTTGCTGCGCCTGCGGTGTCTCGGGGTATGACCGGTTCTGCCCCCCTTCCACAGCGCTTTGGGGGAGAGCCAACTCAGTGCCGAGGTTTCCTTAACCAGGTGGGCATTTATTTCGAGTTGCTGCCACATGCCTTTCCTACTGAGAGATCAAAGGTGGGCTTCTTGATCTCGCTGCTCTCGGACAAGGCCTTGGCCTGGGCCAGCCCTTTATGGGAGAACAACAATCCGGTGGTTGCCGAGTTTTCCGGTTTTGTTGCTTCTCTTCGGAAGGTATTCGATGTGCCGGCTCGTGCTGCCTCTGCTGCGAAGCTCCTTATGTCCATCAGACAGGGTTCACGATCCGTAGCTGAATACGCCATTGAGTTTCGTACCCTGGCAGCAGAGGTGGGCTGGAATAATGAGGCTCTGGTCGCTGCTTTCTCTCATGGTCTCTCGGATGCCTTGAAGGATGAGGTTGCAGCTAAGGACCTACCAGTGGAGCTCGAGTCTCTTATTTCTTTCCTGATTTTGATTGACACCAGACTCAGGGAGAGACCTTCCTTTAAGGAGAGCCTGCGGAGGTCTCCTAACAGATTGGCGCCTACGTTTGCTGTCCCACCCGTGCCTCCCTCTCCTCCCACGCCTCCTGGGGATGACTTGTCTGGGGGTGAACCCATGCAGCGGGGGTTTGCTCGCCTGTCCGAGGGGGAGAGGGCACTACGGAGACGCGAGGGCCGATGCATGTACTGTGTTCTCGGTGGGCATTTTCGGTTGGCATGTCCGAACCGTCCGGGAGAACGCTCGCAACTGAGGTCCTGTCGGGGGCAGATCTTGGGTGGAGTCTCCTCGTCCCCGGTTTCCCGTGTTGACAAACCACTGATCACGGTTGTCCTCTCCTGGGTCGGGGGCTCGGTGACGACCCAGGCGTTGGTGGACTCTGGTGCTGGTGGTTTGTTCATTGATAGAGTGTTCGTTGCCGCCAATTCCATTCCTCTGCAGCCTCGAGGTTCCCCACTGGCTCTTGAGGCGATAGACGGCAGACCCCTTCTGCCGCCACACGTGACTCATGAGACCCTTCCAGTGGGGATAGCCATTGGTGCCGTTCACAGAGAGTC
Source organism: Bufo gargarizans (assembly GCF_014858855.1). NCBI lineage: Eukaryota > Metazoa > Chordata > Amphibia > Anura > Bufonidae > Bufo > Bufo gargarizans. The sequence goes on along the minus strand of NC_058081.1, from coordinate 3,423,617 downwards.
GGTCTGTCTCCAGGTTATTTCGTCTCCACACTACTCGGTGGTCTTGGGGTACCCCTGGCTCCAGAAGCATAATCCGACTTTCGATTGGAGATCGGTCGAGATCCTCTCGTGGTCACCGCAGTGTGGGGTTAGTTGCATCCATGGGCCTGTCAAGTTGCTGTGTACTTCCTCGGACTCTCTGTTGCCTCCTGAATACGAAGAGTACCGGGTTGTATTCGATAAGGTGCGCGCGGTTGCCCTACCTCCGCACCGCCCATACGATTGTGCCATAGAGTTACAATCCGGTGCCGTTCCTCCTCGTGGCAAAGTCTATCCACTGTCGGTAGCGGAGAATGAGGCCATGGAGGAGTACGTGAGGGAGGCGCTTTCACGCGGACACATTCGCAAATCCTCGTCCCCGGCAGGGGCTGGATTTTTCTTTGTGAAAAAGAAGGGCGGTGAGTTGAGGCCTTGCATCGATTACAGGGGTCTCAATCGCATCACGATCAAGAACGCTTACCCGATACCCTTGATTTCCGAGCTGTTCGATCGCCTCAAAGGGGCCACGGTCTTTACCAAACTCGACCTGAGGGCGGCATATAACCTGGTAAGGATCAAGGCGGGCGATGAGTGGAAGACCGCGTTTAACACCAGGACCGGTCATTATGAATCCTTGGTTATGCCCTTTGGGTTGTGCAATGCGCCCGCAGTCTTCCAGGAATTCATCAACGATGTTTTCCGTGACCTGTTGCAGCAGTGTGTGGTGGTCTATTTGGATGACATCTTGGTATATTCTGAATCCATGGAGGCCCACATTATGGATGTCAGACGAGTGTTGCAACGGTTACGAGAGAACAGGCTGTTCGGTAAGCTTGAGAAATGCGAATTTCACCGATCCCAGGTAACCTTCTTAGGTTACATCATTTCCGCTGAGGGGTTCTCCATGGATCCTGAGAAGGTTTCGGCTGTCTTACAGTGGCCCCAGCCCAGTGGTCTCCGTGCCCTGCAGCGCTTTTTGGGCTTCGCCAATTATTATCGGAAGTTCATCAGGGACTTTTCCATGCTAGCCAAGCCTCTCACGGATCTGACCAGGAAGGGCAGTAATTTCCAGGTCTGGCCGCTCGAGGCCAGCTTTTGAGGCTCTAAAGTCTGCCTTTGTGTCGGCTCCGATTCTGTCGCATCCCAACCCTGGGTTGCCCTTTGTCCTCGAGGTGGACGCGTCTGAGACGGAAGTAGGCGCCCTTCTGTCTCAGCGTAGAACACCAGAGGGTCCTCTGCTTCCCTGTGGGTTTTACTCCCGGAAACTGTCTTCCGCGGAGTGCAACTATCAGATTGGTGACAGGGAGTTATTGGCCATCGTGCAGGCCCTTAAAGAATGGAGGCACTTGCTCGAGGGCTCGGTGGTTCCGGTTCTCATCCTGACGGACCACAAGAATCTGACCTACCTTTCTGAGGCCAAGAGATTGACACCACGTCAGGCCAGATGGGCTCTGTTCTTGTCACATTTTAATTACGTGGTCTCCTACCTACCCGGTTCCAAGAACATCAGAGCGGATGCCTTATCACGGCAGTACTCCGAGCTGTCCGGGGAGGAGTCGATTCCGACTTCGGTCATACCTCCGAATCTGATCCTGGCCGCCATTCGCACCAGCCTGACCTCTCCCCTGGGTGAGCAGATTTTGGCGGCTCAATCTGGTGCTCCCTCTGGGAGACCCAACGGCAGGTGTTTTGTGCCTGAGGAGTTGCACACTCGGTTGTTGCGAACCTACCATAACTCCAAGGCCGCGGGGCATCCTGGAAAGAACCAGCTGTCCTGGGCTGTTTCACGTCTGTTCTGGTGGCCTTCTCTACGTTCCGACATCGCCGCATATGTAGCGGCATGCTCCGTTTGTGCCCAGAGTAAGTCCCCTCGGCACCTTCCGTTGGGCCTTTTGCAACCCATAGCCACCGGGGAGCGCCCATGGTCATACCTGGGGATAGATTTCATTGTGGACCTCCCTGCATCCCGAGGCCATACGGTCATTCTCATGATTGTGGACCGGTTTTCCAAAATGTGCCACTGTGTTCCTCTCAAGAAGTTACCCTCTGCACAAGAGTTGGCCACGATTTTCGCCAGGGAGGTCTTCCGGTTGCACGGTTTGCCCAAGGAGATTGTGTCGGATCGGGGGAGTCAGTTTGTGTCCAGGTTCTGGCGCGCCTTTTGCTCCCAGTTGGGGATTCATCTCTCTTTCTCCTCGGCCTACCACCCTCAGTCCAATGGGGCCGCAGAACGATCTAATCAGGCCTTGGAGCAATTCCTTCGTTGCTATGTCTCCGATCACCAAGACAATTGGGTTGACCTCCTGCCTTGGGCTGAGTTTGCCAGGAACACGGCGGTGAACTCTTCCTCTGGGACGTCTCCCTTCATGGCCAATTATGGGTTCCAACCTGCCGTGTTACCGGAGGTATTCTCTCCCCAGGATACTCCGGCTGTGGAGGATCACCTTTCCGTCCTACGTGCTTCTTGGGTACAGATCCAGAGGTCCCTTGAGGTCTCTGCGCAGCGCCAGAGACTCCAGGCTGATCGCAGACGAGCGCCCGCTCCTTCCTACCAGGTCGGAGACCGTGTATGGTTGTCCACCCGCAACCTCAACCTTCGAGTGCCCACTCCCAAGCTGGCGCCTCGCTTTGTTGGTCCCTTCCGAGTGCTTCGCAGGGTAAACCCGGTAGCCTATGCCCTTGCGCTTCCTCCTGGCATGCGGATCTCCAACGTGTTTCATGTCTCCCTGTTGAAGCCATTGGTGTGTAATCGTTTCACTTCCTCGGTTCCTCGGCCCCGTCCGGTCCAAGTGGGCAATCGTGAGGAATATGAGGTGAGCAATATCCTGGACTCACGCCTGGTCCGCGGTCGGTTGCAGTTTTTGGTCCATTGGCGTGGTTATGGTCCAGAGGAGCGTTCCTGGGTTCCCTCCGCAGATGTCCATGCTCCTGCTTTGCTCCGAGCCTTCCACGCACGCTTCCCTCAGAAACCGTTCCTTACTCCGCGGAGGAGGGGCCCTTGAGGGGGAGGTACTGTCATGGTCTTACCTTCGTTTGACATGTGCTGGCGGCCATCTTGGTTTCTGGATTTCTCGTAGCCTCCCACCCTGCGGCTTCTCCTTCCCACTGGGAGGAGCTGGATGCCTAGCTCATATATATAGAAGGTCTGTGGCTTCAGTTCCTTGCTTGGTCCTCCTGTGTTCACATGCTTCTAAGACTGCTGCTGCTTCTGGTTCCTGATCCTGGCCTCGTCTGACTACCCCGTTGGTTCCTGATCCTGGCTTCGTCTGACTACCCCGTTGGTTCCTGATCCTGGCTTCGTCTGACTACCCCGTTGGTTCCTGATCCTGGCTTCGTCTGACCACCCTCCCGGTTCCTGACCTCTGTCCACGCAAGACCCTGCTTCGGTTTAGCCATCCGTTTGGACTTTTGCTACGGCTTGATTTCCAATAAAGCCTTCTTATTTCCACTCATCTCTGTTGTACGTCTGGTTCATGGTTCCATGACAGCTACCTCTTCTGCTGCTGCCGCCTCGGCCTCTTCTGCTGCTGCCGCCTCGGCCTCTTTCTCCGCCTCTGGAGGAACGTTGGCAGCTGCCGCCTAGCAAACAGGGGATGTACCACCAACACCACCACCACCTCCGTCACCAAGCATCTCAACCATGTCACACGGCAGCACCGTTCAGCTCTCCATCTCAAAAACATTTGAGAGAAAGCGTAAATTCCCACCTAGCCACCCTCGATCCCTGGCCCTGAATGCCAGCATTTCTAAACTACTGGCCTATGAAATGCTGTCATTTAGGCTGGTGGACACAGACAGCTTCAAACAGCTCATGTCGCTTGCTGTCCCACAGTATGTTGTTCCCAGCCGCCACTACTTCTCCAAGAGAGCCGTGCCTTCCCTGCACAACCAAGTATCCGATAAAATCAAGTGTGCACTGCGCAACGCCATCTGTAGCATGGTCCACCTAACCACAGATACGTGGACCAGTAAACACGGCCAGGGACGCTATATCTCCCTAACTGCACACTGGGTAAATGTAGTGGCAGCTGGGCCCCAGGCGGAGAGCTGTTTGGCGCACGTCCTTCCGCCGGCAAGGATCGCAGGGCAACATTCTTTGCTTCCTGTTGCCACCTCCTCCTACTCAGCTTCCTCCTCCTCTTCTTCCACCTGCTCATCTAGTCAGCCACACACCTACACCACCAACTTCAGCACAGCCCGGGGTAAACGTCAGCAGGCCATTCTGAAACTCATATGTTTGGGGGACAGGCCCCACACCGCACAGGAGTTGTGGCGGGGTATAGAACAACAGACCGACGAGTGGTTGCTGCCGGTGAGCCTCAAGCCCGGCCTGGTGGTGTGCGATAATGGGCGAAATCTCGTTGCAGCTCTGGGACTAGCCGGTTTGACGCACATCCCTTGCCTGGCGCATGTGCTGAATTTGGTGGTGCAGAAGTTCATTCACAACTACCCCGACATGTCAGAGCTGCTGCATAAAGTGCGGGCCGTCTGTTCGCGCTTCCTCCGTTCACATCCTGCCGCTGCTCGCCTGTCTGTGCTACAGCGTAACTTCGGCCTTCCCGCTCACCGCCTCATATGCGACGTGCCCACCAGGTGGAACTCCACCTTGCACATGCTGGACAGACTGTGCGAGCAGCAGCAGGCCATAGTGGAGTTTCAGCTGCAGCACGCACGGGTCAGTCGCACTGCGGAACAGCACCACTTCACCACCAATGACAGGGCCTCCATGCGAGACCTGTGTGCCCTGTTGCGCTGTTTCGGGTACTCCACCAACATGGCCAGTGGCGATGACGCCGTTATCAGCGTTACAATACTACTTCTATGTCTCTTTGAGAAAACACCTAGGGCGATGATGGAAGAGGAGGTGGCCCAGGAGGAGGAGGAGGAGGAGGAGGAGGAAGAGGGGTCATTTTTTGCACTTTCAGGCCAGTCTCTTCGAAGTGACTCAGAGGGAGGTTTTTTGCAACAGCAGAGGCCAGGTACAAATGTGGCCAGCCAGGGCCCACTACTGGAGGACGAGGAGGACGAGGATGAGGTGGAGGAGGATGAGGATGAAGCATGGTCACAGCGGGGTGGCACCCAACGCAGCTCGGGCACATCACTGGTGCGTGGCTGGGGGGAAAGGCAGGACGATACGCCTCCCACAGAGGACAGCTTGTCCTTACCCCTGGGCAGCCTGGCACACATGAGCGACTACATGCTGCAGTGCCTGCGCAACGACAGCAGAGTTGCCCACATTTTAACGTGTGCGGACTACTGGGTTGCCACCCTGCTGGATCCACGGTACAAAGACAATGTGCCCACCTTACTTCCTGCACTGGAGCGTGATAGGAAGATGCGCGAGTACAAGCGCACGTTGGTAGACGCACTACTGAGAGCATTCCCAAATGCCACAGGGGAACAAGTGGAAGCCCAAGGCCAAGGCAGAGGAGGAGCAAGAGGTCGCCAAGGCAGCTGTGTCACGGCCAGATCCTCTGAGGGCAGGGTTAGCATGGCAGAGATGTTGAAAAGTTTTGTCAACACGCCACAGCTAACTGCACCACCACCTGATACGCAACGTGTTAGCAGGAAGCAACATTTCACTAACATGGTGGAACAGTACGTGTGCACACCCCTCCACGTACTGACTGATGGTTCGGCCCCATTCAACTTCTGGGTCTCTAAATTGTCCACGTGGCCAGAGCTAGCCTTTTATGCCTTGGAGGTGCTGGCCTGCCCGGCGGCCAGCGTTTTGTCTGAACGTGTATTCAGCACGGCAGGGGGCGTCATAACAGACAATCGCAGCCGCCTGTCTACAGCCAATGTGGACAAGCTGACGTTTATAAAAATGAACCAGGCATGGATCCCACAGGGACTGTCCATCCCTTGTGCAGATTAGACATTAACTACCTCCCCTTAACCATATATTATTGTACTCCAGGGCACTTCCTCATTCAATCCTATTTTTATTTTCATTTTACCATTATATTGCGAGGCTACCCAAAGTTGAATGAACCTCTCCTCTGCCTGGGTGCCGGGGCCTAAATATATGCCAATGGACTGTTCCAATGTTGGGTGACGTGAAGCCTGTTTCTCTGCTATGACATGCAGACTAATTCTCTGCTGACATGAAGCCAGATTCTCTGTTACGGGACCTCTCTCCTCTGCCTGGGTGCCTGGGCCTAAATATATGCCAATGGACTGTTCCAATGTTGGGTGACGTGAAGCCTGATTCTCTGCTATGACATGCAGACTGATTCTCTGCTGACATGAAGCCAGATTCTCTGTTACGGGACCTCTCTCCTCTGCCTGGGTTCTGGGCCTAAATATATGACAATGGACTGTTCCAATGTTGGGTGATGTGAAGCCTGATTCTCTGCTATTGCATGCAGACTGATTCTCTGCTGACATGAAGACAGATTCTCTGTTACGGGACCTCTCTCCTCTGCCTGGGTGCCTGGGCCTAAATATATGACAATGGACTGTTGCAGTGGTGGCTGACGTGAAGCCTGATTCTCTGCTATGACATGCAGACTGATTCTCTGCTGACATGAAGCCAGATTCTCTGTTACGGGACCTCTCTCCTCTGCCTGGGTGCCGGGGCCTAAATTTCTGAGAATGCACTGTTGCAGTGGTGGCTGACGTGAAGCCTGATTCTCTGCTATGACAAGCAGACTGATTCTCTGCTGACATGAAGCCAGATTCTCTGTTACGGGACCTCTCTCCTCTGCCTGGGTGCCAGGGCCTAAATATCTGAGAATGGACTGTTCCAGTGGTGGCTGACGTGAAGCCTGATTCTCTGCTATGGGACCTCTCTCCAATTTATATTGGTTAATTTTTATTTATTTTATTTTTATTTTTATTAATTTCCCTATCCACATTTGTTTGCAGGGGATTTACCTACATGTTGCTGCCTTTTGCAGCCCTCTAGCCCTTTCCTGGTCTGTTTTGTAGCCTTTTTAGTGCCGAAAAGTTCGGGTCCCAATTGACTTCAATGGGGTTCGGGTTCGGTACAAAGTTCGGATCGGGTTCGGATCCCGAACCCGAACATTTCCGGGAAGTTCGGCCGAACTTCTCGAACCCGAACATCCAGGTGTCCGCTCAACTCTAGTAATAACGTAATTTGGCCTCCCATTCGGAGGAAAATAAACATTCACCCCTTTTTGTTTTGATGGCAAGGGTCTAAAAGGATGACTATCCAGTAATCTCCAGGCATCTCCAGACAAAACAAAAAAATCCTGAACTATCTGGAGCAGACCACACAGTTGCTATGGGGCCCAGGAGTTTGAGGGGTCCGGGCAGGCTGATTGGCCCCGTCCCCTTTCCAATCAAAGTATGTTTCCCTTCCTCCTTGGCCCTGCAGCCACGCACCAAATCCTTTCCTGTGCTGTGCTCTTCTGCTTCCCCTGCCTAGTATCACTGAAAAGCCTTTGGAGACGCTTATGGTTGAGAAATGAACATTCATTGCACAGGCAACAGCTCTGGTAGACATTCCTGCAGTCAGCATGCCAATTGCACGCTCCCTCAAACGTTGCAACATCTGTGGCATTATGCTGTCTGATCAAACTGCACATTTCAGAGTGGGCTTTTATTGTGGGCAGTCTAAGGCACACCTATGCCAAATTCCTGCTGTCTAATCAGCACCTTGATATGCCACACCTGTGAGGTGGGATGGATTATCTTGGCAAAGGAGAAGTGCTCACCGACACAGATCTAGACAGATTTGTGAACAATATTGGAGAGTAATGGGTCTTTTGTGTCTGTAGAAAATGTTTCAGATCTTTAGGTTCAGCTCATGCAAAATGAGAGCAAAACCGAAGGTTACACACACAGACCTGTTCACAGCTTATTCACCTCACAGTAGCATCCCATAGACTTCCCATTACTATTTATAATAGGGCAAGGAACGGCAGGGACTGGATTCACCCTTTAGAATTTGACGTACAGTACAGACCAAATGTTTGGACACACCTTCTCATTCAAAGAGTTTTCTTTATTTCATGACTATGAAAATTGTAGATTCACACTGAAGGCATTAAACCTACGAATTAACACATGTGGAATTATATACATAACAAAAAAGTGTGAAACAACTGAAAATATGTCATATTCTAGGTTCTTCAAAGTAGCCACCTTTTGCTTTGATTACTGCTTTGCACACTCTTGGTATTCTCTTGATGAGCTTCAAGAGGTAGTCACCTGAAATGGTCTTCCATCAGTCTTGAAGGAGTTCCCAGAGATGCTTAGCACTTGTTGGCCCTTTTGCCTTCACTCTGCGGTCCAGCTCACCACAAACCATCTCGATTGGTTTCAGGTCCGGTGACTGTGGAGGCCAGGTCATCTGGCGCAGCACCTCATCACTCTCCTTCATGGTCAAATAGCCCTTACACAGCCTGGAGGTGTGTTTGGGGTCATTGTCCTGTTGAAAAATAAATGATGGTCCAACTTAACGCAAACCGGATGGAATAGCATGGCGCTGCAAGATGCTGTGGTAGCCATGCTGGTTCAGTATGCCTTCAATTTTGAATAAATCCCCAACAGTGTCACCAGCAAAGCACCCCCACACCATCACACCTCCTCCATGCTTCACGGTGGGAACCAGGCATGTAGAGTCCACCCGTTCACCTTTTCTGCGTCGCACAAAGACACGGTGGTTGGAACCAAAGATCTAAAATTTGGACTCATCAGACCAAAGCACAGATTTCCACTGGTCTAATGTCCATTCATTGTGTTCTTTAGCCCAAACAAGTCTCTTCTGCTTGTTACCTGTCCTTAGCAGTGGTTTCCTAGCAGATATTCTACCATGAAGGCCTGATTCACACAGTCTCCTCTTAACAGTTGTTCTAGAGATGTGTCTGCTGCTAGAACTCTGTGTGGCATTGACCTGGTCTCTAATCTGAGCTGCTGTTAGCCTGCGATTTCTGAGGCTGGTGACTCGGATGAACTTATCCTCCGCAGCAGAGGTGACTCTTGGTCTTCCTTTCCTGGGGCAGTCCGCATGTGAGCCAGTTTCTTTTTAGCGCTTGATGGTTTTTGTGACTGCACTTGGGGACACTTTCAAAGTTTTCCTAATTTTTCGGACTGACTGACCTTCATTTCTTAAAGTAATGATGGCCACTCGTTTTTCTTTACTTAGCTGCTTTTTTCTTGCCATAATACAAATTCTAACAGTCTGTTCAGAAGGACTATCAGCTGTGTATCCACCTGACTTCTCCACAACGCAACTGATGGTCCCAACCCCATTTAGAAGGCAAGAAATGCCACTTATTAAACCTGACAGGGCACACCTGTGAAGTGAAAACCATCTCATCAAGAGAATGCCAAGAGTGTGCAAAGCAGTAATTAAAGCAAAAGGTGGCTAGCTTGAAGAACCTAGAATATGACATATTTTCGTAGTTTCACACTGTTTTGTTATGTATATAATTCCACATGTGTTAATTCATAGTTTTGATGCCTTCAGTGTGAATCTACAATTTTCATAGTCATGAAAATAAAGAAAACTCTTTGAATGAGAAGGTGTGTCCAAATATTTGGTCTGTACTGTATATGTCTATGTATTATTATTATTATTATTAGTGTTGAGCAAACTTGTGTTTTGAAGTTTGGCATACAAGGTTCAGGTTATCTAAGAATTCCATTATAGATTCCCCTACCACGAACCATAACGGATGCTCAACTTCAAAACACAAGTCCACTCATCCCTAATTATTATGTGTGTGTATATAAATATATATATATATATATATATATATATACACACACAACTAATGACAACATCTGCATGTACTTTTTATGGTGGGGGGGCCAATTCTGAGTTTTTCTATGGGGCCCCATGATTATTATGTATGCCCCTGATTGCTATATAACTTGAACTGTTTGGAGATGCCCTGACATAGATTTCAGTCTAGTATTTCCAATTTCCACTCACAGATAGTGATGAGTGGACCGGTGGATGTTCGGGTTCGATGGGTTTGGCCAAAATTTGTTTCAAAGTTCGGTTCGGGTTCCGAACTTGACTCAAATTTGACCCCGAACAAGGAACTTTGGAGCTGAAAAATGGTTGTAAAAAAGTCATAGAAAGGGCTAGAGGGCTGCAAAAGAATTCAAAATGGGGGTAAGAGTACAATTGCCCTGCAAACAAGAGGATAGGGATAGGAAATTACCTAAAATAACATAAAATACATAAAAATAAAAAATATTAATCTTGAACCAGGAGGCGGAGGTCCAAGTGGTGTAGCAAGTTGAGGAGGCTGTGGACGTGGCGATGCAGGTGGAAGAAGTGGAGGATGTGGAGGAAGAAACCAATACTGTTTCTGTTTTTTTTTTTTTATGTGTCTGTTAATTTTGTGTGAGACCTTTAGCCTTACAACAATCTGAGTATAAGCATAGCATAGAATATGCGTGGATGAAATTCGGAAGTCGTGAGTAGCAATAGGAAAGTCTTCTGTACTAACCAAATGCGTTGTTGTTTTATTATACAGGTAATGGCATAAGAATATATCTTCCTTGTATGGACTTCTGAATAGGAGAGTGTTATGTATAGGGTAATTGTAGTGGGGGGGGGGGGGGGCAGGGGGTGGAGTGGGCTACTCCTGAATATAGCTTTTAATTTTCGGTTTGGGAGGTGTCATCAGTGAAGTTGGTAAGAAAAGGTATTGTCTTGCGGTATGAGATCCAATCTGCCTAGACTTTCTATAAGGTGTTGTGTGATCTAGCTTACCATGCTAAGAGCTCCTCCATGTGGTGTATATGGTTTATTTTGTGTAGCCATTATGTGTGTGTAGGGGAAGTGGGTTGATTCCAGTGCCGTGGGATCAGGGATTTCTCTCCAGAGGTTAGGTGTTGGAAGAGTTTTCTTTTTATGTGTGGGATGTCTTGCAGTCTGACATTTATTAGTACTGAGGCTAGAGTGGGAGTTGTAGGCAGAGAGCATATGGTCTTAATTGTCTCTAAACACTTGAGCCAAAACGGTTGAAGGACCAGGCATGACCACCACATGTGCAAGTAGGTGCCCTGAGAGAAAGAGCCTTTTCAGCAATTGTCAGTGCTGAGGCATTACATCTGTTTGAGTCTGACTGGCATGAGATACCATCTGGTGCAGAGTTTGGATGAGTTTTCTTGCAGCTTTGTGCATCGTGAAATGTCATGTTGTGTCGGTATATCTGTTTTATCTCGGGTTCAGTCCAGGTCGTGTTGAGATCCCTGCTCCAATCCTCAATGTATTCTTTCTCTGAGGGGTGTTTTATTCATTGGAGGATCCTGTACAGTTGTGATAGTAAATGTTTAGGAGGTGTCTTTACTGCTTTCGAATTGTATGAGGTCTCTTTTTGCATTGGGGAGCGCGAGATGGGGGTCATGGAGGGATCTGATGTGGACTCTCTGTATGGTGTGTAATAATGATGAGCAGCAGGGGCAATATTCTAATTTCACGAATATTTTGTAGAATATTTGTCATATATTTGTGAATTCTTAAATTCAAGATTATATTCTTGATTATGAAAATCGGCAATGTATTAATTGCGTAATGCACGCTAAATATCGGTGTGGGGTAGGCAACTTTTCTATTGGTCTCTAGGGATGTTGCTAAGCTGTGACAAAGCCTTCTTATTGGCCCTCAAGCTAGAAGAAGGGAGGGATGATCACCTGAAATGTACTTTGTAAAAAAAAAATATATACATATATATACAGACGTGGACAAAATTGTTGGTACCCTTTGGTCAATGAAAGAAAAAGTCACAATGGTCACAGAAATAACTTTAATCTGACAAAAGTAATAATAAATTAAAATTCTATAAATGTTAACCAATGAAAGTCAGACATTGTTTTTCAACCATGCTTCAACAGAATTATGTAAAAAAATAAACTCATGAAACAGGCATGGACAAAAATGATGGTACCCCTAACTTAATATTTTGTTGCGCAACCTTTTGAGGCAATCACTGCAATCAAACGCTTCCTGTAACTGTCAATGAGACATCTGCACCTCTCAGCAGGTATTTTGGCCCACTCCTCATGAGCAAACTGCTCCAGTTGTGTCCGGTTTGAAGGGTGCCTTTTCCAGACTGCATGTTTCAGCTCCTTCCAAAGATGCTCAATAGGATTGAGGTCAGGGCTCATAGAAGGCCACTTTAGAATAGTCCAATTTTTTCCTCTTAGCCATTCTTGGGTGTTTTTAGCGGTGTGTTTTGGGTCATTGTCCTGTTGCAAGACCCATGACCTGCGACTGAGACCAAGCTTTCTGACACTGGCTAGTACATTTCTCTCTAGAATTCCTTGATAGTCTTGAGATTTCATTGTACCCTGCACAGATTCAAGACACCCTGTGCCAGACGCAGCAAAGCAGCCCCAGAACATAACAGAGCCTCCTCCATGTTTCACAGTAGGGACAGTGTTCTTTTCTTGATATGCTTCATTTTTTCGTCTGTGAACATACAGCTGATGTGCCTTGGCAAAAACTTCGATTTTTGTCTCATCTGTCCACAGGACATTCTCCCAGAAGCTTTGTGGCTTGTCAACATGTAGTTTGGCATATTCCAGTCTTGCTTTTTTATGATTCGTTTTCAACAATGGTGTCCTCCTTGGTCGTCTCCCATGTAGTCCACTTTGGCTCAAACAACGACGGATGGTGCGATCTGACACTGATGTTCCTTGAGCATGAAGTTCACCTTGAATCTCTTTAGAAGTCTTTCTAGGCTCTTTTGTTACCATTCGGATTATCCGTCTCTTAGATTTGTCATCAATTTTCCTCCTGCGGCCACGTCCAGGGAGGTTGGCTACAGTCCCATGGATCTTAAACTTATGAATAATATGTGCAACTGTACTCACAGGAACATCTAGTTGCTTGGAGATGGTCTTATAGCCTTTACCTTTAACATGCTTGTCTATAATTTTCTTTCTGATCTCTTGAGACAGCTCTTTCCTTTGCTTCCTCTGGTCCATGTCGAGTGTGGTACACACCATATCACCAAACAACACAGTGATTACCTGGAGCCATATATATAGGCCCAATGGCTGATTACAAGGTTGTAGACACCTGTGATGCTAATTAGTGGACACACCTTGAATTAACATGTCCCTTTGGTCACATTATGTTCTGTGTTTTCTAGGGGTACCATCATTTTTGTCCATGCCTGTTTCATGAGTTTATTTTTTTACATAATTCTGTTGAAGCATGGTTGAAAAACAATGTCTGACTTTCATTGGTTAACATTTATAGAATTTTAATTTATTATTACTTTTGGCAGATTAAAGTTATTTCTGTGACCATTGTGACTTTTTCTTTCATTGACCAAAGGGTACCAACAATTTTGTCCACGTCTGTATATATATATATATATATATATTCGTCATTACAAATATATAGCACTATAGTCTAAATATTCGCAAATTCTCGAAGTGCTGATATTCACAAAAAAAAATTGCTTTTCAAATATTCACGCTCAACACTAGTGTGTAATGAGGTGGGGGTCAGAGGGTCAGAGGGTCAGTCGTGTCTTTTGAGTCTATGAAATCTAGGATATGTATGGATCTCAGTTCAGATGGTTTAATGTGGGTGTTCACATTTTGTGGTAGGTATAAACTTGGGAGATCGCTCACTAGCATGAGAGGAGATGTAGAGGGACTACGTTTATCTCTGAGGGAACTACAGATCTGTAGTGAGGATCTTGTGATAGGGTTCTGAGTTTGGAGGTGGGGCTTGACTGAACCGATATCCCATAGCAAGGAACATAGTAGACAGGGGGCTAGTTGCTCTTCTAAAGGGACCCAAAGTTTATTGGTGTTTGGTCTGGCCCATTGTATTAATCTGGACAGGTGTGCAGCATCATGGTATAATTTCCAGTCAGGAAGACCTATTCCTCCATGGGTTTTGTGTTGGGTGAGTAATGCTTGGTTTATTCTGGGCCTTCTATTTTGCCAGAGATATTTGTTGGTAAGTTTCCTGATTGAAGATAAGAAAGAGAGTGGTAATGGGATCGGGAGAGTCTGGAATAGATACAGTAATTTTGGTAGTAGAATTGCCTTTATAAGGTTTTTTCTACCCATCCAGGATAGATAAGGTAGGGACCATGACTCCAATATGGATTGGAATAGACGTGGGGTGTGGGCGTAATTGAGGGCATACAGATTATTCCAGTAGGCGCTGATCTTAATACGTAGGTAAGTATTTGGTGTGGAAGGCAGACAGGGCCGGACTGGCCTGCCGGGATAGCGGGAAATTTCCCGGTGGGCCGGCAAGCCTGAGTGCCGCAAGGCCGCGGCCCTGGTGACAAGTGGGGGCGGCCGCGGCCGGCGGCAGGGCAGAGCAGGAGATGAGCGCCTCCATTGCAGAAGCGCTCATCTCCATAGTCATCTGTATTGCCGTCCTCAGGCCTGCATCGCATCGCATTGCTGGAGGTAAGTATAAGTGTATTATTTTTTTTTATTTTTTTATATAGGTACAATACTGGGCTGGCACATGATAAGGGGGGCTACTGGGCTGGCACATAAGGGGGGCTATTGGGCTGGCACATAAGGGGGGCTACTGGGCTGGCACATAAGGGGGGACTACTGGGCTGGGCTGGCACATGATAAGGGGGGACTACTGGGCTGGCACATGATAAGGGGGGACTACTGGGCTGGCACATGATAAGGGGGGCTACTGGCACATGATATGGGGGGCTACTGGCACATGATATGGGGGCACTCTGGCTACTGGCACATGATATGGGGGGGCTCTGGCTACTGGCATATGATATGGGGGGCTCTGGCTACTGGCACATGATGGTGGGGGGGCTCTTATTTCTGGCACATGATTGGGGCACTCTGGCTACTGGCACATGATATGGGGGGCTCTGGCTACTGACACATGATATGGGGGGGCTCTGGCTACTGACATGATATGGGGGGGCTCTGGCTACTGGCACATGATGGTGGGGGGGCTCTTATTACTGGCACATGATTGGGGGCATCTATGGGGGCACATCTTACTGCAGATTATTGGGGGGCACTATAGGGGCATCTACTGAGGCTAAAAAAGAAGATATTTTATATGGGGGCTCTGTATAGGGGCATTTTATACTGGGACACATTATGGTGGGTACTATGGGGAAGGGGGGGGGCACTATGGGGGTCATCTACGGGGGCACTGAGAAGGGGTATTTTATATTGGCACATTATGGGAACATTAGCTCAACTGGGGGCATTACAAATGTTTTGCATATTATAAGGAGAATTATTACTACTGGGGGGGCATTATGGTGGGCTTTATTACTCCCCCATGGTATGACCCCCTAGTAGCAGCACCAGCCTCTCCCTGCTCTGCTATCCCTCTGCCCTTTCTCCAAATCCTTATTATGAAATCTTTCTCATTAGGTTAAAGCACAACATCAGCTCCGCCGAGCCCCCGGCCAAAGTGTTGAAGTGGCGTCCGAGATCCCCAAGGGCCAAGTCAAGTAACTGTAAGTTTTTATGGGGGTTCTACAAAAGAGCTATCGTGGGGCAAAGTTCATATTCGTGTTTACACACGTGTTTTAAAATGAATGCTTTCTCCTATTATAAACAAGTAAATAATGACGCAATGCTGTGGGGCTGGTGTGCAACTTTTTCCAGGGCTGGTTTTTATCCCCAGTCCGGCCCTGAAGGCAGAAGCCCATGGGAAGGGGTGGCGGGATTGAATAGTTTTCATTTCCATCTCATCAATATTATTCCCTAGGACCTCGGATTTTGTGGTATTTATTTTAAAGTTGGAGATACCGCCATATTCTAATAGTATAGATTGTAGTCCTGGGAATGCTGTTGTGGGATTTGTCATGGTTATTAGGATATCGTCTGCATATGCTGCTAAGGTATGAGAGAATTGGCCGTCATGGTACCCGTTAATGTCTGGGTTTTCTCTGATCTTTTGAAGAAGTGGTTCGAGGGCCAGCACAAACAATATAGGGGACAGGAGGAATCCCTGTCTCGTGCCATTACGAATCTCAATAGGTGAGGACAAAGAGTGGTTGATGAGTAATCTGGCAGTGGGGGATGTATACATACCAAACATAGCCTCTACAAATGTTGTGGGGAAACTAACATGGAGCAATACCTGTCGCATGTAGAACCAGTCCCCCCTTTCAAACGCCTTCTCTGCGTCCGTCCCAAGTAGCACTAGAGGCATTTGTTTCCAATTGGCAATTTGGAGTAGTGAAAGTATTTGCATGGTGTTGTCCTTCCCTTCTCTACCCACTACAAACCCCACCTGTTCTGGAGAGATTAAGGAAGGTATCCATTGTCCCATTCTATTTGCAAGCAGGTTGGAATATAGCTTTAAGTATTTATTTAGTAGGGAAATTGTCCTATAACTGCCGCATAGCATGGGGTCTTTTCCTTCTTTGTGAATCAGTGTAATATAAGTCTCCAGCAATTGCTTTGGTATAAGTTCACCCTTTAGGTACTCGTTGAAGGTTTCTACAAGTCGGGGTAGCTGGATGGCCGGATATAAGAGCAGGGTAGCCCATCTGGGCCAGGTCGACAGGGCGGACCGGACCTCTTCTACTGTGAAGGGATTGAGTAGTGCTGTATGTATGGAGTCAATAAGGGTGGGTAAGTTGATATTTGAGAGGAACTTCTCTGTAGAAGATGCACAGTCTTGAGTCTGGTCAGGTAGTTTTGTGGCGTTTAGTTGGTATAGAGATAGTAGAATTTGAGAAACTCTTTTTCGATCATGTCTGGGTCTAATGTAGAAGGACCTGTTGATCGTATTTCTGTGATGTGTGTGTGTGGTTTACGGCATTTAATGAGGGACATCATTAATCTCGAGGCTTTATCGCCATGGGCATAAAAGGCGTGTTTAGTTGACATGTATACTTTGGTGGAATTTTTATTGAGTATATCCCGTAATTGTAGCTAGGCAGCTGTGAGTTGGAGCAAGTGTTAGGAGGCCAACGATCGTTTATGTAATTTCTCAAGGGTGCTTATTTAAGATTGCAGGTCCTTTTTCTGGGAGTTTCTTAGTTTTTTTCTGAAATGCACCTATAGATATGAAGTCGCCTCTGATCATGGCTTTGTGAGCCTCCCGAATCAGTGGGATAGGGACTTCTTTGTTTAGGTTTTCTTGGAAGAAGTGGTCAAGGCATTTTTGGATTTTAGTTTCGACAGTGGGGACTGATAAGATTGTCTTGTTAAGTCTCCAGGGGGGTCTGGATCTAGGGTGGGTGGATAGTATTATAGTGAGGCTGGGGCCTATATTAGTTGATTGAATTCTATGTAGGGAGGACTGTTGGAGGAAAAAAAGAATCAATTCTATGAAATGAATTATGTGGGGTTGAATTAAGAATGTAGTCTCTGGCGGTGGTGTGCATAAAGCACCAGACATCCTTAAAGGGGTTGTCTCACCTCCTTATTTCAGTCCTCAGTGCATGGCTCCTGGGGCACTTCCTGAGCTGTAATGGGGGGCGGTGCCTCTGCTGTGATTGATGGAGCAGGCATGAGGCGCTGGGATAATATAATCCCGCCTCTTGACTACACGTGCATGCTCGTGAGGCTGCTAGACTATCTGAAACACTAGCAGTCTCAGCGGTGCAGACCCTGTACAGATCGTGACAACCTATGGTAAGTGGTTGCAGCGATTTGTATCTTACAGGAGAGAATAACAGAGAGGTGGACGTGAACGGGAGCTGTTGAGCATGCGCGTGGCCGTGTGTGTGCTCACTCCATCAATTCGCGACCACCATAAAGACCAGATTTTTTTCTAGCTGTGCGCAATCGCGGCCACTGCTGCTGCACTGCAGTGGTGGCCGTAACCCCTGGAGACGAGCAGTGTATAAAGAGGACGAAGAAGTAAGATAGTGGGGACCAGAGCCATTTCTGCTAAATAATCTACATTAGTAAGTTAATTATATCATTGTCATGCACATAATAAATATAACTTGATGAGTTGATGAGACAACCCCTTTAAGGGAGATTTAAGGGCTCTGTACGAGAACAGGGATTTTCCCTCGGTGGTGTCTATAAGCGGGTCTAAGGCAACATTGAAATCCCCCCACTATCAGTTCTTCTGATTTATGGCTATCAAGTAATGCTATTGTGGAGTAAATCCAGGGTGCCTGTCATGAATTGGGAGCATATATGATGGCGAGGGTGACCAGAGCTCCATTTAGTTTCACTGAGAGGATGAGCAATCTGCCTTCAGGATCTGAGTATGAGCTCGATAGTTCGAATGACACATGTTTGGTGAATGCAATAGACACTCCTTTGGAGTTCTTAGTAGGTGTGTAAGAGTAAAACTTATGGTTAAAATAATGTTTAAGGAAGGTGAGTGTTTTTGTTTCTAAGAAGTGTGTTTCTTGAAGGAGTTAGGATATCTGTATTTGTGTTTTTTTAATAGTGGAGAATTTGTCCACATTTAACTGCTCGATTTAGGCCTCTGGCGTTAAATGAAACCAGTTTGATATTTGCCATTTTTAATGTGTAGGGATGGCACACTGCATCCTTAGAAAGTGAGGAAGAGGAGTAAATATGAGTTGGTGTTGTATTGGTTTTGGAGGCCCAAGTGGGATACCTTTATATGGGAGGGGAGGGTCTGGGGGAGGTGCAAAGGTATGTGAGAATCACAGCCAAAAAGCATAACTTTAATTATGAACATAAATTTCAAGAAAAACGGTGTAAACAGCATTGTACTGTTGCAATGGTGAGCCAGCTGTAGGGCCAGCTGGTTGGGTAGAATGCATTTTAAATAGGTGAGAGGAAATTTGCTTCGGCTATAATCGCATTGCGGGTGAATGCCACCCGTCAAAGCGGTCTATACTATATGGATCTTGGTCGTTGCAAGATTGGAGGGGAAGTTTGGCAGATGGGACCTCATGGCTCGAAATTGGGGATGTGTAGTTAGGTATTACAGGGAGGCGGGTGTGGTATCCCTGGTCTAAGCAAGATCTGTGAATGTTAACTAGGTGATGTCTAAAATAAAGGTTAAAGAGGTAACAAAGTCTCTTTGAAGTAATCAAACATGACTTAGCTATGTGGTCATATGGGTCAACGGGCTTCAGATGGGGTCAACGTCGCTCCTTCTAGGTGTAAGCTTTCCTTGTCTTCTACGGTTCTTTCCTCATTTCTCTGTGCCCACTATCTCCCATGGAGTGGGGGGTGGGATGGATGGAAGAGATGTCAGGTCTTGGGGTCTTGGAAAGGGGCCCAGTCTGGGATATCAAGATCTGTAATTTTCAGGAGTTGGAGTAATTCAGGTAGTTCTGAGTGGTCTCTCAGGATGATCTTCTTTCTGTCTGTTAAGAAGGGAAAGAGACATCTGTAAGGGATGTTCTGATGTCTCAGTGCTTCTGTTAGCAGTCTTAGGATGTCTCTCTTGGAGAAGGTGACTCGGGTTAGATCTTGGAATATTAAGATTATGGAACCCTCGATCAGGGTAGGAGGTTTGGTTCTGGCTAGACGTAAGACGTCATCTCTGACTTTGGAACAAAATAATCGGCAGATTACATCTCTTGGAGGTTCTGAGAAAGAGGATTTGGTCCTCAGGGCTTTGTGTGCTCTTTCGATTAAGATCTCTGTAGAGTAGGAATCTCCTAGGTTAGAGATGAATTGCTTGACCGGTGTCCGGGAGAGACTCTGTTGACACCGACTCAGGGAATCCCTTTTAATCAAAGATTATTTCGCCTTGCTCTGTTTTCTTGCTCCTCCATCCAATTCACCATTTTATTCATGTGAGTTTGGCAAGAATGAAAGGCGTAAGACGTGGCTTCAGTGTGGGAGATTAGCTGAGATTGGGTGGTTTCAAGCTGTTCAACTGTACCTCCTATATTCCTCATGTCTTACTTGATTTCGTGTAGCTCTTTTACTACTGGTTCGATAGCTTTTGCTAGTGCTTTTCCCATGAAAGATCTGGAAATAGGGAGACCCCTTTTGCGTGTCTTTTCCCTCGCTCTCCATGTCTTGTGAGTTATGTGGAGATACTGTAGGTCTCTGTCAGAGTTATTCTCTGGCGACGATTTGCAGGGGTGATTAATCCTTCATTAATTGGCTAATTGACACCTTTGTACAAAAGAGGGCGAGAGGAGAACGTGTTTCTAGATTTGTGTTGGCCTATCTTTACCATTACTGGTGAAGGCGAGTTAGACACTTGCGGTAACAGGTATCTGTAATTTGATGGCTGTTCGAATTCATCAGGTATATGGCCCTAGGGAGCTGGTTCCCTGCGTTTAGCGCAACATTAGCATGTTTCTTGTCCGCGTGTTTAGAGTGAATTTGAGTATAGTTGAGTATATATGGGTCCCCTGTATAGTGGGTAGGGGGACCTAAAAAATTAGGCTGTACTTTTTGAGTATCAAGCCTTATTTGAATGGGATGACTGACAGTATATGGTCAGCTGTAGCTGGGTGGTATAATGGCTGTTGTCAGCCGAACTTGGAGAGTCCTGTGATATGTTAAATGTCCTATCTGTGTTAAGGGATGTGCCCTTACTGCTCCATTAAATTATGGTTATGCAATGCTAATGGAGGGGGCAGGTGCCCTGGGATGTAATCACTGCCGTCTGTGTGGGTCAGTGCTAACCTGGTCGGTGTCTTCCAGGTGTGGTGTCTGTTATTCTTGGTCCCAGCAGAAACGTATGTGCGCCCGAACGTACTCGTCAGGGAATGATTCGGGATTCACAGCATCTCCAGGCTTAGTTGTAGCTACGGTTCCGGAGGTCCGGGTGGTCCCACCGAAGTTTCTCTCGGGGTCAGAGGAGGCGTATAGTCCTCCGAACTGTCAGGCCAATATTACCTCTTCACTGGAGGGAGGTACCCGGTGTTCATTGGGGCACTATGCCGCAGGACTCCGGCAGCACACTTCACAAGATGACAGTGGTGAGGTGTTTGAGTGATTGTCGAGTGCTGACCTATGCCTGTAGGGTGCCGTGGGTGTTCGTCTGCCCTTCGAAGTGTGCTACGGGAGTCTGGATTGGGGGTGCGCTGCTCCCCGGGAGGTGGTGGTGGTGCCATAAATCGAGGCAAGAGATTCTTCTGTCCGGCTAGACAGCGTCAGTATCTAAGGCACCGATAGTCCGATGACAAATTCACACACTGCCTAGTATGCCATTTTGCCTCCACCACTGTGTGCCAACTCCCTGCCACTGCGTCTATGAAGCTGTGCACCACTAGTTGCTTCTGGACAGGTAAGCTCCTGAGTAGCAGATGGTCTACCCTGGGCACATTTGGCTCCAGATCTCACACTGCTGCCACCCTGCTGACTCAGGGCCACTCTTGTAACCTCCTGCTCAGTCTCACACTTCCACCCTGCCAATGTCTCATGGGCAAGCCGCCACCCTCACCCCCTAATGATGATGATGAAGCCTCATCTTCACCCAGGCTCCCACGTGCAATCGTTTACATCATCCACTACTGTCTGTTCGTCACTTATGTTACCAGTCATTGCCACATCCCTGACTGTTCACAACACCTCCTCCCACGCGACTCTCATCGTCGTTACTTGCACGCCTACAGGAGGAAGCGGCAGACCTCTCCTCCAAATCTGGGCTGGGCTTATATGAGGGAGACACCCCAATAACAGTTAAATTACACAGCTTATTCACCCCAATTTGACAATCAAGGCCTAATAGAATTATGTATCTACAATATATCAACACACACCTCTCTCTCTCTTCTGGTATCTTTCCATCCACTCCTAAATATTCTGTTATAACCCCACCATAAAAAAAAAAAACATCTCGTGACCGACCTGTGCTGCTAACTACCGGCCCTGTTTCTAACCTCCCCTTTATCTCTAAACTCCAGGAATGTCTCATTTACTCTCACTGAATAAGATATCTCTCTGCAAACTCTCTTCTTGACCCTTTACAATCTGCCTTTCACCCTCTCCACTCTACATAAACTGCCCTTAAAAAGTGTCTAACGATCTCCCGACAGCAAGAAATAATGGCAACTATTCTCTACTGATTCTTCTGGATCTCCCTGAAGCATTTGATACGTTTGACCACAAACCCCTCCTAACCATGCTCCACTTAATTGGCCTTAAGACACTGCTCTCTCCTGGTTCTCTTCGTATCTGTCTGGCCGCTCCTTTTGTGTATCATTCGCTGGCTCTTTTTTTCCTCTTCCTCTTGATGCTGGAGTTCCTCAGGGTTCTGTCCTAGGTCCTCTACTCTTCTTTCTCTACACAGCCCCCATCGGAAAGACTATCAGTAGATTTGGCTTTCAGCACCATCTCTATGCTGACGACATCCAACTATACACTGACATCACCTGACATCTCCCCTGCTTTACTACAAAATACCAGTAATTGTCTGTCAGTCTCTAAAATAATGTCCTCTCTGTATCTAAAACTGAATTTCTCAAAAACTGAACTTCTTGTCTTTTCCCCATCTACTCTTGTCTTTTCCCCATCTACTAACCTACCTAAACTTGATTTTTCAATTTTGGTCCGCGGCACTATCATAACTCCTGGGCAGCACATCCCCTGTCTTGGGGTCATGTTTGACTCAGATCTTTCCTTTGTTCCCCATATCTAATCGTCTGCAACTCAAGAATATCTCCGGAAACCATGCTTTTTTTTACATTGGAAACGGCCTAAACTTTTATCGTTGTCTTGATTTATTGTCGTCTTGACTACTGTAATTCATTACTAATTGGTCTCCCTCTAACTAAACTTTCCCCCCTTCAGTTTGTCCTAAGCCCAGCTCATCTATCTATTCACCCGCTATACTGAAGCTTCTAGCCTGTGCCAGTCACTACACTGGTTGCGGATCCATCACATAATACAGTACAAATGTATCACCCTCACCCACAAGGCTCTCCAAAGTGTTGCACCTACATGTTTTTTGTGTTGTACTGTACATGAACCCTCTGAATTGTAAAAGGCTGCAGAATATGGTGGCTCTATATAAATAAATATTATTATTATAAAACAAGGGGGACAGTTAGATTACACTACTCTTTCATCCCAATTTGACAATCAAGGCGTAATAGATATGCTCATCTATTAAACAAGGTGGGCACCTCAATAACAGTAGAAATAGCCAGCTTTTTCACCCCAATTTGAGAATCAAGGCCTAATGGAATTGCTTATCTATTTAACAAGGTGGGCACCCCAATAACAGTTAAATTACTTATTCACCTCAATTTGAGAATCAAGATCTAATGGAATTACTTATCTATAAAACAAGGAGGACACCAAGCTTGGCCTAGATGTTGCATGTTTTGATCATTTGCCCACATTATCACTAGCATCACCAGTCTCAGAGATGTATGACCAAAATAGAAGCAGATCTGGTCCTGCTAGTTCTGTTGGAGGTTTTGGCTATGCATTGCCTCTGCTCTTCATTTCCACCTCGTCCACCACCTTTCTCCTTTGATTTCTCCTCTTCAGCACATTGATTTGGCTCTCAGGTCCTGCCCAAAACACAATCATCATCTGGTCTTTACCCTCCCTGTCACTTTGATCAGACTGAGATAACTCATTGTGTCGTCCTTGACCCCCCCCAACTCCCTGCTATTTAATTTCTCAGACCCACCCCACCACTAATAAAGTGGCTATGGGTGCTAGTATTACCACATTAGTATTACACAGCTATGCAAGGAGTCCAACAACTCCCGTGTATGTCTTCCTTAAAGCAGTCTTTGTTGCCTCTTCTGAGGAGAAAAGAAGGTGCCCCACTGTGAGGAGGTGGTGAAGCCAGAGGAGGATATCACTGAAAGGCTTCTCTGGGGCTGCAAGGAAGAAGAGCAGGAGGCATGCTGTGACACCTGGCTCCAATGCACAATATCACACTCAGAAGTCTCCTCTACATCCTCCTGCTGTGACTGAGAGGAGCAGTGAGGCATTCAGTACACAATCTCATCATTTTAGAAGTGAGTAATAATGCTGTGTCTTTTGGAAGCCCAGAAGAACTGTGGTCTACTACTACTACTACTAATGCCTAGATGACTGCTGTTGCTACTACCCATATTCTGGCTCAGGTAAGACACACCTGGGTATTTTTCTTGGTACCTTTCTCTATTCCAGACATTTTATTATGGAACTAAAAGTAAAATCACAATTTTCCTAAATGAATAGTCATTGGTTTGGTACGAAGTGACACAAACTATGGAATGGTTATAGCAAAATTTCAAGTAAGTTTTCTGTAACTTAAAGACAGAAGCACAATTAAATTCCCCTTCTACAAACACGGAGAACACTACTATTGACAATTTACTTTCGAAATAATGCCATATTGGTGCCTGAAATGTTTTCAGCTACAAGTGTGTTTAACTACAGAGAAACAAAAAATACTTTTCTAGTGTTAAAAACATTGTAAATCAGATATGAGATTATTCCCAAAAACAACAGCAATATTAAATAATAGAGTAAAGGCTGGTAAGAGCTTTCTGCCTACTGTCTTGTGTGCGTTTAAATACGCAGAAAAATATCTCTAGTGTGAAAAACACACAGCAATATAACGGTGAAGGAAAGGTGACGATTTCTGCTTACTATCTTGTGTGTGTTTAAAAAAAATGGCGTTAAGGCCATAAATTGCTTCTGCTATAATGTAACACATTTAATAACATTAAAGAGATATAATGCACTGAAAAAAAATGTGCAATTGCTCAGTGTTTGTAGCAGACCTCTATTGAGGTGCTGTGCTAGCAATATGCCTATGTAGAAACATTAAGTTTTGGGGGGGGGGGGGGACTGTCTCTCTGTTCAAATAAAATATTCTTGGAGTTTTTGAGGTTCTGCAGCAGCTATATTCTAATCACAGTCTTTTTACTACACTGTTCTTGTTACATTAGAATTCGGAGAACACTATGGAGAACCCCTAAGCATTGTGAGGAGTCTTATAGGTCAGGCAATTCTCTTCTGGAAATCTGTGAAATTGGGAGTTCATAACAAGCTCTGCCTTGTCCATGTTCCCACCGAAGCGAATATGAAAAGCTTTGGGTTAACTTGTGAAACTCGTAACAAACTTGGTTTGTTGCAAATTGAGTCTCTCATCCTAAGTGTACAGTATATCTATTATAAAGTCTAGAAGCTTTGCAGCAGTTTTTTTGAAGGAAAAAGAGCTGGTTCAGGCAAAGAAGGAAAAAGGTCTTTGTGTAGGTAGTGCAAGACACGAACACCTCCAGCATCTGCCCTCACACAGTCCCAGAACACTAACTACACCTATGCTCCCCCTACTCATAAAACCTGACTCAATCACACAGCTTCACACCTGGCACACAGACTAAAATCATCAGAAACCCTGATTTGCTGTGGGTCTGCCTGCAAAGGACAGTGAGCGAACCCACTTGCCAGGACCTCTCCCTGCTCCTCCCTCCTTGCCCTTTTTCCATCACTAATGTAAAAGTAAAATGGAAGGCACCGTTTTTTTGTGATTCCTCAGAAGCGAATCATCAGATCTTAGGATTTTTTATTTGGAAATTGTATGAAAATTATGATAAGTTTGGTTAGAATCAATTTGCTCATCTCTATTCATGTGTATTTGCTGGAATGCTCTGAGGGTGAATTAAAGGTCAGCCAATTTGTTCCAGATTATGTTTTGACTGTCCTAATGATCTGAATAAGCGCTCATTCACACGGCCGTATGAATGGATCCACACTGCAATTTTGCGAAAGGTCTGTGGATCCATTCATTTCTATGGGCCCTCAAAAGATGCATACTGTCCGCATCCGTTATTCCGTAAAGCGGCTCCACAGAAAAGATAGAACATGTCCTATTCTTGTCCGCAATCGCGGACAAGAATAGGCATTTTCTATTATGGTTGCGGCTATGTGCGACCATCTGAATGGGCCCGAAGACTTGCAGAAATCCATGTGCTGGCAGCCCAAAAAAATCCCATTCAAAAGCAGAGCAATGATTTTATTTGCAGAGGCATCTATGCCTCATAATGTCCAAGAAATTGCAAACTTCAAACATCGGCATAGACAAATTTGTTGAATACATTTGCTAAAATTTGCTCCCCACATATAGATTTATCATAGGATTAGTTATAACATTCTTTTTACACACAATAGCATCAAGGCGACATGCAATTAAAAATATTAATGTATTATTTAAAAATGTGAAACAATTCCTAAGATTCAAATTCTTATTTTTGTTTGAATAAAATCTTCAATTTTAAAAGTTAAAAAATTCCTCTTCCACAGTTGAAGTTTTGATAATAATTAAAAAACTAAGGGTTAAATGTATGTTTCGTGGACAAAAGAAACAAACCTATTAACTCATTTTCAAAAATGTTACTAAAATGTACATCTTCTTGATGTTTATTCTATTTCGACATTACTATAAATTAAGTTACCTGGAATGGGTTTATTTAGCTTTTTTTTCTTTTTGCTAAATTTTTAAAAATCATTTCACAGGTATTGATGTTTCCTTTCTATGTACAGTATTCTTAAGATAATGCAATTAGTCCTCTAATAGTGCCTAAAAGCTGACAGATTATCTAAATTTTCTTTTTATGGTAGTGGCCAGTGTGCAAAGTTGAATATTTTTCTGTGAATAATAATAATGATAATACCAAAAGCAACAATTTTTAGAAAAAAAAAGATGTTTACAATAAAAACTAATTCAAATGACGTCAATTGACACATTCCATAAAACTACATTTAAATACGAATTTAAGAGCTAAATATAATAGCATAGCACATAGTAACATAATGTATAAGGCTGAAAAACAGACCATATGATCATCCAGTTCAGTTTAAACCCTCATGAGGTAAAAACAAATAACTAATTTTAAATCATCTTAGGAAAAAAATAAGTGTCTATTACATTACCAAATTCTCTTAGGATATGGGGGTGTCTGCCATCTGGACCAGGTGATTTGTCTATTACATTATCTAAAGGGGTTGTCTCACTTCAGTAAGTGGGATATATCATATAGAGAAAGTTAATACCAACCACTTAGTAATGTATTGTTATTATCCATATTGCTTTCTTTGCTGGCTTGATTTATTTTTCCATCATATTATACACTGCTTGTTTCCATAAGTATGACCACCCTACAATCCAGCAGCGGTGGCTGTACTTGCACACTGTAGGAAAAAGCAGTAGCCTATGTGCGCTCCCACCATCCCGGTCACCATAGAGGCTGGCGCTTTTTCCTATACTTTGCAAGCGTGACCACAACTGATGGATTGCAGGGTGGTCATAGCCATACAAACGAGCAGTGTATAATGTAATGGAAAAATTAATCAAGCCAGCAAAGGAAGCAATATGAATAATAGCAATACATTACTAAGTGGCTTGTATTAACTTTCTCTATATGATAAATGCTACTTACTAAAGTGAGACAACCACTTTAAATCCCTTAGGATATGGGGTGTTTGCCTTCTGGGCTAGATGATTTATCTATTACATCACTTAAGTCCCTTAGGATAAGGGGGTATTTACCATCTGGAGCTGGTGATTTGTCTATTTTAACCTTTTTAAGGCTTCCTTGCATAGCTTTCCAGTTCAGACAGGCCACATGTAATGGGGAGTTTATATTGACACTCTGCATGTTATCCGACATTAATTTTCCTAAATCCAGCGGGGAAATTTTTAGCAAATTATTTTTTTCCTCATCTCGCTCAACAACCCTTCAAATGATTATTTTTTCAGGTTAGTTTTACTTTCTTTGGCACTGAGCTGCTCTGTTTCCAGTTTAGCTGTTTTTCCGAATTCTGTTTTTCCTAATAGTTTTAGTGCTTCTAAACTACTAGAAATTAAAATTGCTCTCTGTTACTTATTGCACCTTTTGCATTTTTATTTTTCTGTTCCTGACCCTTTGATCCCTATAAGATATGTACCTCTCACAAAAAAATGTATGCTTTTAAAATCATCTATAATTATCTGCACTATTTTTGAGGACATTGTCCCCTTGAATAAGGTTAAGGACATCTCTAAGCTGATAACAAAAAATAAAACTGGTGAGAATACATATAAATGTGTTGGCCCTGATGTACACTTACCACGCCCCTTTTTTTTTTCTCTTTGGAAAAGTGGAGAAGTGGTGGGAGGTCAAAAAGTCACAAATTTTGCAACACATATTTTGTGTGACTACATTTACTACTTCATTTTGCCACTATTGTGGTGCAAAAGCCACAATAAATATTCCCCAAAATCCTTAAGTATGTTTGTTTTTTTATTTTCCCATCTTTTCCAACCACAGTTTCAGATATTTAATGCCAGAAGACTGAATCTCTTTGTTCCTTAGACTGTATATAATGGGGTTTAGAAGGGGGGTCAGGACTATGTAGACAAGGGAAATAAACTTGTTAGCAGTCGATGAGTGTCCTCTGTAAGGGACCAGGTATATTATCAGCATAGAGCCATAATATATAGATACAACGACCAAGTGAGAGGCACAAGTGGAGAAAGTCTTTTGTCGGCCTGAGGTGGAAGAAATTCCCAAAATAGTCATAAAAATACGGACATATGATATGATTATAAGCACAAAAGGCAACAGAACTATAGGAATAGTGATGGCACCCACATTAAGACTCACAGCAGTTGTGTCTGAGCAAGAAAGGTCTAAAAGAGGGGCAGCATCACAAAAGAAATGGTTAATAACATTTGGCCCACAGAAGTCTAAGTTACATAATAAGACTAGTGTTATAAGTACTAACATAAAGCTGGGCACCCAGGATGAGATGATCAGGCTGTATCTAAGCTTGACACCCATCATTGAGATATAATGTAGAGGTTTACAGATGGCCAAGTACCTGTCATAGGACATGGCTGAGAGCAAAAAACATTCAGCACTGACTGATACCCCATAAAGGTAAAACTGGGCTAAACATCCAACATAAGGAATTGTGCTCCCTCCTCTTATAATAACATCCAGCATCTTAGGAACAATATTTGTCACAAGTACAATGTCTGTCAGCGCCAAATGTCCAAGGAAGAAGTACATTGGAGAATGGAGATGTTGGCTTGTGGACACCAATAAAATGATCAAGATATTTTCACATAGAGTCATTGAATACATGAGGAGAAGAATGCAGAAGAAAGGCATCTTGTAATTATTCAGAGACAGTATTCCCACTATAAGAAACTCAGTGACCGTGGTAGAGTTGACTTCATGCATCTCTATCTCTAAATGTTTTATTTTTAAACTGTGTGATAGATGGTTTGTGAAATTTTTTTAGCATTGATCATTTTTGTTTTTTTGTATTTATCTTCGTGTAGTGTCAATGTTGTCTCCACCAGCTTCCACTGCAGAATTGGTTATCAGCATCTCAAGCTAAAATCCAGTAGATATTTTCTGATATATAGCATACACTGGCTTCTTCTGAAAATAAAAAAAGACTTAGAAAATCACATCCTGTATATAGGTAAAGCTGGAACCTCTAGGGAATAGATAATTAAAGAAACCAATGCAAGAAATCCTTACAACATCAACCCTTAAGGTATTGAAAATTAAAGAGGGAAAACTAAGTCTAATGGGTGATATCATGATGCTTGTTAAAGAGTCTCATGGTTGGTGTTAATGATAAATGAGAAGAGCATGCGCTCAACCTAAATATAATAAAGATGTTTTTAACATTTTTAGCAGACAGTAATGTTGGTGAACAATAGTCATTTATAATTATCTCTACATAGATGGTATAAGTGATTCCAAGCCTAGCAAACTCCATTCTGTGTGCTCCTTTAAATATACCCACATTTTTATTTTATTTTATTTTCAGTTTTGACTCACAACAATGCTATCATGCTCTGAGGTCAGGAAAACCTCTGAATGTACCACAAGCGTACACAGAAGAGACAAGATCCAGAGCAAACCAAAAGTACCAGACACAAACAATCAGAATTAAACCAGGCCCGGAAGGAACCTCAACTAAGAAGGACAGACTGTTTCATAGCTAAGCAAGCTGTACAGATCAGACGGATCAGTGGCAGAAGTGCACTTCTTGTTTTCCGGCATAGAGTTCCGTTGTCGGGGCTCTATGCCGGAAGAATTCTGATCAGTTTTATCCTAATGCATTCTGAATGGAGTGAAATCCGTTCAGGATGCATCAGGATGTCTTCAGTTCCGGACCGGAACGTTTTTTGGCCGGAGAAAATACCGCAGCATGCTGCGCTTTTTGCTCCGGCCAAAAATCCTGAAGACTTGCCGCAAGGCTGGATCCGGAATAAATGCCCATTGAAAGGCATTGATCCGGATCCGGCCTTAAGCTAAACGTCGTTTCGGCGCATTGCCGGATCCGACGTTTAGCTTTTTCTGAATGGTTACCATGGCTGCCGGGACGCTAAAGTCCTGGCAGCCATGGTAAAGTGTAGTGGGGAGCGGGGGAGCAGTATACTTACCGTCCGTGCGGCTCCCGGGGCGCTCCAGAGTGACGTCAGGGCGCCCCAGGCGCATAGGATCACGTGATCGCATGGCACGTCATCCATGCGCATGTGGGGCTCTGACGTCATTCTGGAGCGCCCCGCTCCCCGCTCCTACTATGGCAACCAGGACTTTAATAGCGTCCTGGCTGCCATAGTAACACTGAAAGCATTTTGAAGACGGATCCGTCTTCAAATGCTTTCAGTTCACTTGAGTTTTTCCGTATCCGGCGTGTAATTCCGGCAAGTGGAGTACACGCCGGATCCGGACAACGCAAGTGTGAAAGAGGCCTTAGGTATCACCGCATCCGTAACAACCTGCTTTATAAAAATACCACATGACCTAACCCCTCAGGTGCAAACCGTTATCTCATTCAGCAAAAATGATACCCTACCTAAGACAATCAATGTTTCAAAACTGATATTATAGTGTAAAACTTAAATAAATAAAAAGTATACATATTAGGTATTGCCGTGTCCGTAACAACCTACTTTATAAAAATATCAAATGAACTAACCCCTCAGGTGGACACCGTAAAGAATAAAAAATAAAAACTGTGTTAAAAAAACATTTTTGTCACCTTACATCACATAAAGTGTAATACCAAGAGATCAAAAAGTTATACATACCCCAAAAGAGTACCAATCGAACCGTCATTTCAGCCCACAAAAAATGAGACCCTACCGTAGATAATTGCCAGTGAGGAAAATGATTATTATTTACTGGCAGCCCTGATTGTCATTTGATTCACCTTTTGGCATGTACATCAGTGTGCATGCAAAATAAGTATCCATTGATTGTCAGCTAGCAAGGAAGAAAGCCACAGGGATCCAGGCTTCAAGGAGGCCCCAGGTGGAGAATGTCACACCTCAATCATCCAGTTTGGAGGCAAGCTAAATCCTGCAGGAAAACCCCCCAGCAGGAGGTATCAGCCCTTGCCAGGATCAATGCTTCATAAGGAATTATAAATCGCCCAGCCATCGCAGGCGCAAACCAGATACATATTTGTGTCCCGGTGGCCAGCAATGACACAATGGGAGGATTTCAGGGAAGGGAGATATCCATATCTCTCCACAGAAACCAAATAACGGTACCATGTTTGACTCTAGTTGTAGCCAGAACCCAGGCAGATCAATTGGGCCAGGAACCATCTTCCTGCGACATTCTGGTCTGGGGCTATGAGCCCTATGGGTCATTTGCTCCCAGCACCAGAGAAGGAGGGGTGGACCCTACCCATAAACTGGGAGGGGAGTGGCCGGCTACAGGTCATAAGCCCATTCAAGCCAGAGGGTGGTATCTTTTCTGAAGGGGGTCACATCGTCCCGAGGACCCGACAGGGGACGTGGCAGTCTCGTCTATTTTTGTCACATCCAGTCAGGATTTTCAGGCAGCGTTAGTGGCTCATGCTAGCCTGAACGCTCTCAAGGAGCAAGCGGAACAGCCCCCCTCGGACTCCTAACCTAGAGCGAATGGTCTGAGACCAAGGTCGGCTGTACCGGGTCACGGTCCAGCAGGGCTCACGGGAGGCGTGGCCTAGGGGACCGACAGCTAGTGGTACCCTATAAGTTCAGGACGGAGTTGTTGCAGGTTGCACATAAGATTTCGATGGCTGGACACCTAGGGATAGCCAGATTAGCCCAGCATTTCTACTGGCCAAAGATGGGGGCTGCCCATAATTGAACAGCCTTTCAGGTGGGTTGCTGTGATCTAATTGGACTGCTGTCCTGATCCCAGCAGCTCCGGGAAACACTTCATTTTGACGGTAGTAGACTATGGCACCAGGTACCCGGAGGCGGTAGCCTTGCCATCCATTCGGGCCGACAAGGTGGCCACTGCCTTGCTGGAGATTTTCTCTAGAGTGGGCGTTCCCCAGGAAATGCTCACCGACCGGGGAACCCAGTTTATGTCGCAATTGATGGAGTCCCTTTGTAGGCAAACACAAGTGCAACATCTGGTGACCAGCCCGTACCACCCACAGACCAACGACCTGTGTGAACCATTTAATGGCACCTTAAAGCTTTTGCTTAAGATGTTGGTCAACTCCAACGGGCGTGACTGGGATAGGTACATCCCACATCTACTGTTTGCCTACCAAGAGGACTCATAGGCCCCCACAGGGTTCTCCCCCTTTGAGCTCCTGTACGGGTGACGTGTGCGGGGTCCCTGGCTCTGATGAAATAGGCCTGGGAGGGAGATGTAGCCTCCACTCGAGTGTCGGACATTGAGTATGTCATGCGCTTCCGGAACAAGATGCAGGCCTTGTCACAGCTGGTGCACGATAATATGGAGTGGGACCAGGCCGACCAGAAGCGATGGTATGACCGGAACGCTTTTACAAGGACCTACCAGGTCGGTCAAAAGGTATGGGTTCTGGTCCCCATACCTCAGGACAAGCTTCAGGCAGCCTGGGAAGGCCCATACCTTGTGCATCAGTGCCTCAATGCCGTGACGTACTTGGTCACCCTGGACCACGCCCGAGGAAGGCAGAAGTCCTTCTACATGAACATGATTAAGGCCCATCATGAGAGGGAGGCAGGCGCCATCCCTGTCTGCAACCTCCCAAAGAGGGGGAGGAGGAAACCCTCCTGGACATGCTTGCCCAGGTAAAGGCGGGTGGGTCCATCGAGGATATGGAGGTGGGCCAACAGCTCTTGAAGGATCAACGGTCCCAGCTCTGGGCCACCCTTCACCCCTTCTGGGAGTTGTTCGGCAACAAGCCTGGAAGGACGGAGTTGGCCATCTATCACGTGGACACTAGGGATCAGCCCACAATCTGGCGTTCAGCATATCGGGTTTTCTTGGAGGTGCAGCAGCAGGAGATTGATGAGATGCTGAAGCTGAGGGTAATCCAGGCATCCAACAGCGCTTGGGCTTCACCTGCAGTCCTCGTCCCAAAGAAGGACCGGACCACCTGGTTCTGCGTGGACTACAGGGGAATCAATGCTATATCGGTCACCTATGCGTACCCTATACCACGCATCGATGACCTGTTCGATCAGTTGGTTAAGGCTGTCAGATTCCCCTGACCCAGGAGGCGCGGAACGCTCTGCCTTTATCACCCCCTTTGGATTGTACGAATCCATGGTGATGCCATTCTGCATGAAGAATGTCCCTGCCACCTTTCAGCGGATGGTCAAAACGCTGCTTAAGGGACTTGAAGAGTACGTGGCCGCGTACCTGGATGAAATTGCCGTCTTTCAGTCCCACACAGGAGGATCACCTACAGCTGGGGCGGATCCACCAGGCAGGCTTGACCATCAAGCCAGAAAAGTGCCAGCTGGGCATGAGTGAGGTCCACTACCTGGGGCACCGGGTAGGCGTGGAGACCCTTAAGCCAGAGCCCGGGAAAGTGAATGCTATTGCATCCTGGCCCACCCCCAGTACCAAGAAACAGGTGATGTCTTTCCTTGGCACCGCCGGGTACTATAGGAGGTTCGTCCCCCACTATAGTAGCCTGGCGAAGCCCTTGACGGACCTCACCAAGAAGAAGCTGGACGATTGGACAAACGACTGCGAGACAGACTTCTGGGCGCTGAAGGCCACCCTCTTGAGCTTCATCGGCCGTTTATAGTACAGACCGATTTTGGCCTTGGTGCCTTACTCCCCCACCCTGTTCTGTAACTGAGTCGGAAGCTCCTGCCGAGGGAGGATGGCGTACTCCAAAATGGAGGAGTGCTTCGCAATTGTCTGGGCACTGCATCGGTTGCATCCGTATTTATAATGGCGCCGCTTCACTGTGGAGACCGATCACAACCCCCTCAGCTGGTTAAACACCGTATCTGGGACGAATGGGAGGCTGCTACACTGGAGCCCAGCTCTCCAGCAGTATCACTTGACCATTCACCACAAAAAGGACCGTGACCAAGGGAACGCCGATGGGCTATCCTGGCAAGGAGAGGATGCAGATGGGCGCACGGGGGAACACAGGAATCTGCTGCCATCTGGTGCCCTCTAAAAGGGGAGGTGTGAGGAAAATGGATTATTATTTACTGGCAGCCCTGACTGTCATTTGATTCACCTTTTGGCATGTACATCAGTGTACATGCAAAATAAGTTCCCACCGTCCAGCCATCTGATTGTCAGCTAGTAAGGAAGAAAGCCACAGGGGTCCAGGCTTCAAGGAGGCCCCAGGTGGAGAATGTCACACCTCAATCAGCCAGTTTGGAGGCAAACTAAATTCTGCAGGAAAAAACCCCAGCAGGAGGTATCAGCCCTTGCCAGGATCAATGCTACCTCCCAGACATGTTGGCACCTACATTTCATAAGGAATTATGAATCGCCCAGTCTTCGCAGGTGCAAACTGGATACATATTTGTGTCCCGGTGCCCACGGTGTACGTGCCTGTGGTATTTTTTTGATGGGGGGGTGTCAGGGAAGGAAGATATCCACACAGAAACCAAATAACAGTGCCGTGTTTGGAGTCTAGTTGTAGCAGGAACCCAGGCGGATAAATTGGGCACGGAACCATCTTCCTGCGACATTCTGGTCTGGGGCTATGAGCCCTATAGTTCATTTGCTCCCAGCACCAGAGAACGAGCGGTGGACCCTACCCATAGGCTGGGAGGGGAGCGGTCGGCTACAGGTCATAAGCCCATGCAAGCCAGAGGCCGGTGTCTTTTCTGAAGGGGGTCACATCGTGCCAATGTGTTTTGGGAGACGAGGAACCAGCTAACCTCACTGCCCCAACGTGACTGCAGCCAAGAACTATTCCACCCTTATGACCCAAAGGAACTTTTATCTACCCAGTAACTGACTTTTACTCTACTTAACCCTGTTGTACCCATATAACCTATATCTGTAACCTCAGACCACTGTATATATTCTCTATGTATATTGTGTTATATCTAGTGTGCCCTTACAGCGATTAAATATATAATTTAATATTGTGCTGTCTTGTATCTCGATCATGAATCCCCACGTCTGTGTGTTTTGGCGTAGTTATAAGCTACCGCGGGTTGGTTTCTCACCCTATATAATCCCATTAGCGGACCGACCTTATATCAAACGAGAGCTGGTGGCAGATACCCGGGCTGAGACAGCACTGTTTCACTGTGGCAGTGAAAAGGCTCTCTCAGCTTGTGGCCTCTCTGTGCCCAGCGTGGACAGGAGGTGTATGTGTAAACTGTACCAAGCTAACCTTACCTGCTCCTCTGGAGGGCGTAACGTCACGCTGTGGTAACCTGTGACCATACCGAGTCTCGTGAGCTCGACATAGGTGACGTCAAGCGGGCACGGGGTGTGGTATACTTCACATTGCCCCCTAAAAAAACTATGGCTCTCAGAATATGGAGACACTAAAACATGATTTTTTTTTGTTTCAAAAATACTATTGTGTAAAACTTATATAAATAAAAACAGCTTACATATTAGGTATTGCTGCATCCATACCAACCTGCTGTATAAAAATATCACATAAACTAACCCATTAGCCACTATATTAGACAGTCGCCCCCCAAAAAAACTATGGCTTGTATTGTTGTGTCTATAACAGCCAGCTCTATAAAAATAGCACATGAAATAACCTGTCATAAGAACGTTGTAAATAACAAAAAATAAAAACAGTGCCAAAACATCTATTTTTTACCTTGCCTCACAAAAAGTGTAATATGTAGCAACCAAAAATCATATGTACCTTAAAATAGTACCAACTAAACTGCCACCTTATCCTGTAGTTTCCGAAATGTTATATTTTTGGGAGTTTCTACTCATGGGGGGCATCCCCCGTCTTCAAATGTGACGTGGTAACTTAAAATTATCCCATTGAAATCTGCACTCCAAAAAACATATGGAGTTCCTTTCCTTCTGCGCCCTGCCATGTGCCCGTACAGTAGTTTATGATAACAAATGGGGCTTTTCTGTAAACTAAAGAATCAGGGCAATATATTTAGAGTTTTGCTTTGCTGTTAACCCTTGCTTTGTTACTGGAATTTTTTTTTATTAAAATGGAAAATCTGCCAAAAAAGTGAAATTCTTAAATTTCAACTACATTTTCCTTTAATTCTTGTGGACCCTTTGGTAAAGGGTTACCAAAGTTTGTAAAATCTGATTTAAATACCTTGAGGGGTATATTTTCCAAAATGGGGTAACTTTTTGGGAATTTCTACTTTAGGGGTGCATCAGAGGGTCTTCAAATCTGACATGGCAACTTAACCGCTTCCCGACCAAATGGCAAGTAAGGGGTATTATTCTGAAGAGGCCTACAAACTTCTGACCCAGTCGGATGAGGAATGGGAACCCTTATCTGACGAATCCAGCGGGTCAGAATACGAACCTGTAGAAAGCAGTGGCAGTCTGACCCAAAGTTCGGACGATGAGGTTGAGGTCCCTGATACCACCAGGCGTACCCGGCCCCCTGTTGCTAGACCACAGGTTGCGCAGGATCCACTTCAAGGGCAGCAGAGTGGGTCTGGCGCTGTCAGATTACAAGGTGAGGCATACACCAGCAGCGCAGCCCATCCTGGACCTAGTACCAGCACTGCCGTAGAACATGGTGAAGTGGCAAACACCAGAAGGGCAGTTGAAGCTGGTATGGTGGCACGTGCAGTAGTTCCCTCGTCGACAGCCATCGCACAGACAGGCCCGTAGACCCCCTAGAGTCCCTGAGGTGCTGGAAAACCCTGATTGGCAGCCCCCATCTTCAGCCGCACCAGTAGTTCCCCCTTTCACCGCCACACTCGTCTGGAGTTCGGATAGTAGTAGTTCCCCCTTTCACACGAACTCACAGTCTGGAGTTCGGGTTGAGACAGCTCAGATCGGATCGGCACTGGGGTTTTTTGAGCTGTTCTTTACTGCGGAGCTCTTTGACTTAGTCGTGGCAGAAACAAACCGGTATGCCACTCAATTTATAGCCGCCAACCCGGGAAGCTTTTATGCCCAGTCTTACCGGTAAAAACCCGGAATTTAAAACTTTTCTGGGCCTTCTCCTCAACATGGGCCTGACAAAAAAGCATGAATTGCGGTCATATTGGTCCACGAACCCAATTCATCACATGCCCATGTTCTCTGCTGCCATGTCCAGGACACGATTTGAGACCATCCTGCGTTTCCTGCACTTTAGTGATAATAGCACCTCTCGTCCCAGAGGCCACCCAGCTTTTGACCGGCTCCACAAAATTTGGCCCCTCCTAGACTACTTTAACACCAAATTTGCTGATTTATATACCCCTGAGCAAAACATCTGCATAGACGAGTTGCTGATACATTTTACCGGGCACCTTGGCTTCAAACAATACATCCCAAGCAAGCGCGCCCGGTATGGGGTCAAATTGTATAAGCTCTGTGAAAGGGCCACAGGCTATACGCACAAATTTCGTGTCTATGAGGGTAAAGATCAGACCCTGGAGCCGGTCGGTTGCCCTGACTACCTGGGGATCAGTGGGAAGACAGTCTGGGACTTGGTGTCACCCTTATTTGGTAAGGCGTACCATCTTTATGTGGACAATTTGTACATAAGTGTGTCTCTATTCAGGCATTTGTTTCTAGAACATATTGGCTGCTGTGGGGGAGAAGGGCTGCCTTGTGTAACGAAGAGCTGCTCGCGGTGAAATGGAGAGACAAGCGTGACATTTACATGCTCTTCTCCATTCACGCAGACACGACAATCCAAATTGAACGAGCAACTGGAGTCATTGAAAAGCCCCTCTGTGTCCACAACTATAATTAGCTCATGGGAGGGGTGGACTTCAATGACCAGATGTTGGCTCCTTATTTATTTTCCCACAGGACAAGAGGCTGGTATAAGAAGGTGTCTGTATATCTAATTCAATTAGGTATGTACAATAGTTTTGTTCTCTACAGTAAGGCTGAGGAGAACAGGATCCTTCCTCAAATTTCATGAAGAGATCATCGAGAACCTCCTGTATCCAGGAGGTTTCGTGGCCCCAACCACCAGTGTAGTGAGCCGTCTACACGAGCGACATTTCCCCAATGTGGTTGCTGGTACCTCAAACCATGCGCCACCCCGAAAAAGATGTCGTGTCTGTAGCAGGAGTTGAATAAGGCGTGACACCCGCTATTTCTGTCCTGACTGCCCTGACCACCCTGCCCTATGCTTAGGGGAGTGTTTCCAGAAGTACCACACACAGGTACACTTAGTATAGGGATTGCATGACACAGGACAGGCACACAGGAATCTTAGGGTCCTTTCACACAGAGCTGCTGCAAACCTCTCCTTTCACCTGGGACAAAGTGCATAATGTACTTCACCACATCTCTCGGCGATTTACGCTTTGCACATTGTCCCATGGGGAAGGAGAGGTTTGTCCTATAAAGGTAAACAAATTAAATAAAAATCACAGGTAAGCAAAAAAGTTAATGTTCCAAAAGTTCAATAAAGGTTATAAAAGTTAATGTTCTGTTTCAAATGTTATATAAAGTTAATGTTAATAAATTTATTAGCGTTGCGGCCTGTTTTTTTTTTTTGTTCTTTGTTTTTTTTATCTTCTAGGTGGACCAACCAATCAACCAGCTGCAGCACTGATGTGCATTCTGAGAGAAGCATTGCGCTGCTGTCAGATTACACAAAAGTCGGTGTATGCGGCGCTGCAAGACGAGATTTCTCCTCTGCAGTAAAAAAGATACGTTTGCCGAGGCTTATGAGCTGAGGGGCGGTGTTCATATGCTTTGGCAAACACTTTGTATATTAAAAAAAATTATAATAAATTCCGGCAATGATTTATTCATCCACATCGATTGATGTGAATGGAGAAATCAGGTTTGCCAGGGCATACAGGCTGAGTGGGTATGGATGTTGGGCGGAGCTACTATGTCCTGGCAGACGCCTTTCCCCTCCTTTTTTTTTTTGCACATTTTTTGGCAGAGATTTTTTCATCAACATTGATCGATGCAAATGAAGAAATCTGTGCCATTCATTTTTTCTTTCAGCCCAGAGGCTAAACGGAAAAAAAAAATTCTCATTACCCATATGCTTAATATAAGAAGAATAGCAGAAACTCTTAATGCTGGCCATACATGTAATGATTGCGGAGACCCTCAAATGCCGGGGCAGTACAAACACCCCACAAATGACCCCATTTTGGAAAGAAGACACCCCAAGGTATTTGCTTAGGGGCATATTGAGTCCAGATTGAACTTTTTGTCCCAAGTTAGCGGAAAGGGAGACTTTGTGAGAAAAAACTAAACAAATCTATTTCCGCTAACTTGTGCCAAAAAAAAAATCTTCTATGAACTCGCCATGCCCCTCACAGAATACCTTGGGGTAATCTTCTTTCCAAAATTAGGTCACATGTGGGGTATTTATACTGCCCTGGCATTTTACGGGTCCTAAAGCGTGAGAAGAAGTCTGGAATCCAAATGTCTAAATATGTCCTCCTAAAAGGTACTCATTGGAATTTGGGCACCTTTGCGCATCTAGGCTGCAAAAAAGTGTCACACATGTGGTATCGCCGTACTCAGGAGAAGTAGGGAAATGTGTTTTGGGGTGTCTTTTTACATATACCCATGCTGGGTGAGAGAAATATCTCTGTAAAATGACAACTTTGTATGAAAAAATGTGAAAAGGTGTCTTTTACAGAGATATTTATCTCACCCAGCATGGGTATATGTAAAAATACACCCCAAAACACATTGCCTTACTTCTTCTGAGTCCGGTGATAACACATGTGTGACACTTTTTTGCAGCCTAGGTGCGCAAAGGGGCCCAAATTCCAATGAGTACTTTAAGGATTTCACAGGTCATTTTTACGCATTTGGATTCCAAACTACTTCTCACGCTTTAGGTCCCCTAAAATGCAAGGACAGTATAAATACCCCACATGTGACCCCATTTTGGTAAGAAGACACCCCAAGGTATTCCGTGAGGGGTATGGTGAGTTCATGTAAGATTTTATTTTTTGTCACAAGTTAGTGGAATATGAGACTTTGTAGGAAAAAAAAAATGATTTTCCGCTAACTTGTGACAAAAAATAAAAACTTCCCTGAACTCACTATGCCCATCAGCGAATACCTTAGGGTGTCTACTTTCCGAAATTGGGTCATTTGTGGGGTGTTTCTACTGTCTGTGCATTGTAGAACCTCAGGAAACATGACATGACATTTTTTTTATCAAAGACATGTAGAACAATAAAGTTAGAGAAAAATGTATATAGAAATGTAGTTTTAATTGAAAATTTTTACAACCGAAAGTGAAAAATGATGTTTTTTTGCAAAAAGTTCGGTCAATTTTGATTAATATAAAAAAAAGTAAAAATGTCAGCAGCAATGAAATACCACCAAATGAAAGCTCTATTAGTGAGAAGAAAAGGAGGTAAAATTCATTTGGGTGGTAAGTTGTATTACTGAGCAATAAACCGTGAAAGTAGTGTAGTGCCGAATTGTAAAAAGTGGTCTGGTCATTAAGGGGGTTTAAGCTAGGGGAGCTGAGGTGGTTAACAGAGACCTCCACAGTGCCTGCCCCTTTAACATTGACCTCCACAGCATCCCGCCCCCTTTAACAGTGACCTCCACAGCCGACGCCCTTTTATTATTGACCTTCACAGTACCCCATCTCCTCAACAGTGATTTCCACAACATCCTGAACCCTTAACAGTGGCCTTTGCAGTAATCTGTTAGATGTCTGGGGGGGTTGCATAAAATCCTTTTAGTATGGTAAGTAGTGGGCATAATAGGCCATAATAGACCTCATTGTATTGTGTTAATAGGGTTAGGATTATTTAAATTGAAATTATTTACCTTGTCTAATATACTTACTATTAGTTCCATTTCAGAATGCCACCAGCAAAGAAAGGTCATGTGTACACTGTGCAGGATGTTATTGGTGCCATTCAAAATGGAGAGAGTGACTTTGAGATGGAATCAGATGACACTGATGCAAGTGATGAAGAGGCAGATGAAGATGCCATTGAAGTGGACAAAGAAAATCAACAGCCCACTGACTGTGCACGCAGTGCTGATATCAAGACAACTGAAGAAAGCCTACCACACAAGCAGACCATAGCCCGTGACAGGTATCACTGGTTGAAAAAGTTATTTGTCCGTCCCAATCCTGATTTTTCTGGTCCAGACATCACTGATGCTGCTATTTCCCTCCAGACACCCCTGGAGTACTTCTAGAGGTTTGTCTCAGAAGACATGGTTCAGGCTCTGACCAAAAACACGAATGAGTACAGCTTTCAAAAGACTGGAATATATTTAAACACCAACACAAAGGAAATTGAGCAGATGATTGGCATGTACTTAAAGATGGGCCTAGTTCACATGCCTGGAGTCTGAATGTATTGGAAGGCAGACACACCCCTGTTTCTGATGTGATGTCACTCAACAGATTTCAATCTCTGTTGACATCATTACATTTTACAAACAACTTGACAGTGTCAGAGAACAGAATGATAAACTCTGGAAACTCAGACAATGGCTTGATTCATTCAGAGGGAAATTCTTGCAG
The DNA here is from genome assembly GCF_014858855.1 of Bufo gargarizans. Lineage (NCBI taxonomy): Eukaryota > Metazoa > Chordata > Amphibia > Anura > Bufonidae > Bufo > Bufo gargarizans. Next base: position 3,381,959 of record NC_058081.1, on the reverse strand, counting down.
GTGGTACCAGAAGAGCACAACTCTGTGGATGAGATGGTGATTCCTTTCAAGGGGAAATTCAGCTCCATCAAGCAATATATGAGAGGCAAGCCCCACCCATGGGGGTTCAAACTGTTGGTAAGAGCTGGAATAACTGGAATGCTCTGTGACTTTGATGTGTACCAAGGCAGTGTTGGTGGCATTCGAGCCAAATCTGAACTTGAAGTCAGGTGATGTTGTGATGAAGCTTGCCTCCACACGCCCAAAAGGTCAGAACTACAAGATTTTCGCAGACAACTACTTCACCTCTGTCCCATTGGTAGCTAAGCTCCTTGATTGTGGAATTCATTATGTGGGAACAGCCAGGCAAGTACAGTTACCCAACTGTAACCTTGAAGATGAGAAGAATTTGAAGAAAAAGGGGAGAGGAAGCTTTGATATCAAAGTGGAAGGGAACCACAACATCTGTGCTGTCAAATGGTATGACAACAGGGCGGTCACGCTTGTGTCAACATTTGTGGGCCCAGAGCTTGTGCAGAAGATTCAACGCTGGAACAAAACCACCAAAACCTACATTCAAATTGACAGGCCTTGGGGGGCGGAGCCTAGCAGAAGAGCCAGATGCATGCACCCGTGTGAGCTCTGCAAAGGATCGTCGGTGTGCAGGCATAATAGCGTTATTCGAAAGCCCCCACATGGGTAAACTCACCAAAGATAAGGCTAGAGAGACCCCTGGGACCGGCAAATCGCTACCAGGGCAAGGAGACCTCGACCGTTTTGTGAGGAAAGCGGATTTCCAGAGCGTGAGGCGAGCTGACAAGATGGCGCCGAGAGCAGAGACGCCGGAAGCTTCTGACTCCGATGAAGGGGATGGCAGTGAAGCGGCTGCTCCCGCTGTAAAAGTGGACTTACCTGTCTCTAGGGCTTTTATGAGACAGCTATTGGCGAAGGCACTAGACCCGCTGGTCCTAGAGCTTAAGGAACTTAAACAGGATCTCAAACAGCAAAGTGACCGGGTGGAAGTGCTGGAAACCGCTTAAGCGTCCATCGTGGACTTTAGCACTGCGATCTCCCATAATATGGACCATGCGCAGGCCCACCTGAACTCTCTGTACAGTCAGATTGTGGACCAGGACAACCGGGGTAGGCGGAATAACCTCAGACTCAGAGGATTCCCGGAGTCCATACAGGCGGACACCATTATGCCCACGCTGACTGACTTTTTCAAAAGTTTAATACAGGAGGGCGAACATTTGGACTTCACATTGGAGAGAGCTCACAGAGCCCTAGGTCCACCGCCAGGCCCAACTGATCCCCAAAGGGATATAGTGTGCAAACTGAACAGCTTCCAGGCTAAAGAGAGCGTACTTAAAGCAGCCAGATCTACGCCGCATATCTCTTTTGCGGGGTCCAATATCCTGATATACCAGGACCTTTCACCGCTGACCCTGAGAAAGAGGAAAGCGCTAAAACCATTATTGGACGTCTTGAGAGACCGCAAGATAACCTACCGATGGCTGTATCCTTTTGGTCTGCTGATAAATTTCCCAGATAGGAAGATCACGGTCAGATCACCTGCGGACCTCGGAAGGGTCTATGACAAGCTGGACATTGTGGATCTGCAGATCGAGGACTGGAATCCGGTTCAAGAACTTACTCAGCTTCCAGCTCTCCCACTGATTACGCCCTGGACACCGGTGATTTCGGGGCGACCACAGCGCCAGAGGAGAAGATTGGAGAAACACAGTTCTTATGGCATCATGGGATCTACCGTTTACCTCCTGGTTCGGCTGCAGAACCTTAATTAAATTGATAGTCCTCCCGAAGGTGCTCTATTATCTGCAAGCACTGCCAATTTATATACCTAGAGCATTTTTTCTACAGCTGAAAGGGATACTGTTGCGTTTCCTCTGGAGTAGTGCCAGGCCTAGACTACCTTATAGCCAAATTATCAAACCCCAGAAATTGGGGGGGTTTAGGGGTACCAGACTTTCTTCTTTACTATAAATCAATCCAGGGCCTAAGGGTATTAGAATAGCTACGTAATCCGCCAGGGAGAGTAGACGTGATTTTAGAACAAGACCTAGCGGGGCTCCCTCTGCGCTCCCTAGCTTTGCTCACGGGGAATAGACAGGAGACCATGAGACAAATAACTAATCCCCTCACCCGTAATACCCTCAAGGTGTGGTTTGCGGGAGTTTCGGGGAAACTGATATCAGATCAAACTTCACCACTACTACAGGTTAGAGATGTTTTGTGGGACTCCTCCCCTGAGTTTAGATCCACGTTAGGCGACGGGCCTAGAACAAATTCCACCCCGATACTTGATTTATTTTGTTCTCATCGTAAAGGAGATGATGTAGCCCTGGAGCAGCCCCAATTTGGGAATTTAACCCACTTATAGTACGCCCATATACTAAAAGCCTCTACAGGGAGACTGTTACAGAGCCAGAACACCCCCACTCAATTCAAACAAATGATCTTGGGGAAGAATGAACCTACTAAGAAAATATCCAAAATCTATGTCTCCCCCCAAAATATCAATCCCCCTTTCATTAGGAGTTGGGAAAAAGATCTAGATATCAAGTTCTTCCCTGACGAAATAAAAACAATGCTATCACAAACCAACAAAATATCCAGATGTGTACGCCTGCAGGAAAATTACTATAAGTTGGTTACTAGATGGTCTTATACCCCAACAAGGCTACATAGGATCTTCCCCTTCTCCTCATCGAAGTGTTGGAGATGCTTAGACACTGAGGGTTCATTCATACACATATGGTGGGACTGCCATCTAATTAAACCCTTCTGGATGAGAGTGTGTGATATTATTTTGAAGATGCAGGGTGGACCTTTCCCGCTTCTGCCACAATACTGCCTTATAGGTCTAAAACCACCAAGTTGTCGCCCTCCTCATGCCAACCGCCTACATCATCACCTTTTGGCAGTAGCTAGACTCCTCATAGCCTCTAACTGGAAGTCGAGAACAGTGCCTAATGTCCCCCAATGGCTGGCTCGCTGCGACCAGGTGTACCGGATGGAACAAATAGCGCACTGGGAGATTAATAACACCCCTCTATTTGAAAAAGTTTGGGGGGCCTTGGAAGAAATTCCGTGGTTTCCCTTAATAAAAGATAGCCTTGCACCGTATTGGTGTCCGCCACTCATTGTAGGATATATTTGGCTCATCACTTTACGACAAGACCTAAGTAGCTTAATTATGAGGGTATGCCATGCAGAAGATAGAAAGTCCTTATCTGTTGCTTGTTGTTGTTGATGTTACTCACTGCTTTATAAAATCAGTGCAAAATGTCTATGTAATTGTCTGATTCTGTGTCGCAATGTGCGTGAGCACAATTTGATGTATTTCATACATTTGAGATGATGACATTCCCAATTTTATTTGCAATAAAATAATTTACAAACCAAATTGACAGGCCTTACATTGTGGGTGTCTACAATAAATACATGGGAGGTGTGGATTTGTTGGACTAATTTGCAGCCAAATATAAGTTCCCTATTAAAGCATGCCGCTGGTATGTATACATCTTCTGGCATACCATTATCCTTGCCATAATTAATGCCTGTCTCCTCTACAAACGGGACTGCAAAACTCTCAGCATTCCTAAAAAGGAGTGTAACGGATATCCTGGCACCCCAAATGGGTACCTCCATTGATGGATGCTCCTAGTGCTTCCCCAGGGCTCCAAGCACTCCACTTTACACCATAAGCACTGCCGACCCCACAAACCGCCGCAGCTTGGCTGGGATCTCGCTGTCTTCTACCCACCCTGGACCTACAACAAGGCTTCCAGGTTCCAGTGGTGAGAGCGATGTAGGAACAAGCTCTTAATAGAGCTCGGGGATTATAGCCAGGGGATTATACAGCGTACAGCATTCCCCAGTGCAAATGCAGCCTTTTCCCCACACACATGAGACAAGGCTCTGAGTTAAGGGTGAAACAGAAACTCTTTAATGGGGCTACATGTCAGTCTTTTATGCAGGTCTTCCAGCAAGGGACACTCCCCTGGGGACCTTGTGGAAGACTGAGACAGTTTTTCCATTAGCCAATCACATGCATTTACAATATGGAAAAACTCCCAGCAATTGTACACAACCCCCCCCCTCTGCCTGTGATACAACTAACAAACAAAATGGGCTCTGCCTGTGATACAATTACCAAACACAATTGTCTCTGCCTTTGATACAATTACCAAACACAATGGGCTAACTTATATCAAGGGGAGAGAAACAGAAACTGGATCGCACATCCACAATGCTATGCTTAGATCTAATTAAACTCGCTTCTCAGCGCAATATTAAAGTGTATAGCCCCCCATACTGCATGCTGTACAAGAGGCATTAGTGTACATTTTGATCAAAAGGCATAAGCCCATTCACCACGTCAAGGTTGCCTCTTTGAGTGGGACCTACACTGACAAAAAGGCGCAGCACAATACGGTAACAAAGTGGCACTGCCATAGTGGGCGGAAGGACCCAGGAGTCAAACAGCAACCCTGCTGTCCGACAATGCAACCCATGGCACTGGGTCCCACCAAACCACCAGCACAGTGCCACAAAAACAAAGGCCACCACGTACTGCACCATGTGAATAGTTGTCTAACACAGCATGTCCAATACTATCAGGAACTGCAGGTCAATTACCACTTTTATGCAGACTCCTGCTAATTTAAAACCACCTTGTGGAAGACTCAGACGGTTTTTACATTAATAAATCACATGCATTTACAGTATGGAAACACTCCCAGCAATAGTACACAACCCCCCTCTGCCTATGATACAATAAACAAACATAGTGGGCTCTGCCTGTGATACAATTAACAAACACAATGGGCTCTGCCTGTGATACAATTACCAAACACAATTAGTTCTGCCTGTGATACAATTATCAAACACAATGGGCTAGCTTAATCATTCACAGGCAGAAAACACACTTTTTCCCCAAAAACACAGAAAACACCCCAAAGCCCCACATATCCCCATAAATTACACATCGCTGGATAGCTCTGATCTGGGCAAATAACATATCCAAAAATTACCCAGATCCGAGCAGGGGTTCCCGAATTTCATGAAAGTTATATTTGACCGACCGCAAGCTTAGCTTTCTGTCACGGAATGTGTACAGGTAACAAGGCAAAGCAACATGTATAAACGACTCGCTGGATCCAAAAACTAAGGAACCAAGGGAGACCCCTGCAGAAGACCTGGCACTTTCCCTGGCTGCTCAGCCTATGCAAAGATCCTAATGGTGGAGGTTTGCATATCCACGAACCTTGACTATAAAGCCCTGAGCACCCTACTATAGTGAGGGGACACGACCACCGGCTCCCTACACAAGACACGGAGGGAGTCAGGGTCATCTGGGATCCAGCAAACAGATATAAACATATAAAAGTACACTTAGCTTTGAAGCAAAGAGGAGGACAGATCAGCGTGCACACACACTCCAGGAGGAAATATAAGCCGCCCAGAAAAGCATTCTGAGGAGGCATTTAAAGGGAAGCAATTAAGACATGACAGCTGAGAGAGGCTGACGAGAGGAGGAGCTGAATACCACAACACAGAAATTCAAGGAGGAGGTTCTGAAAGGCCTCTGTCAGAGCTTCTCAGCTGTCTGGTTGTGACACTTTCCTGCTCAAAACAGTTCCACAGATTTAGGCTGTGCGGCTGGTCTACCTTCTCTTTCAAAGTTTTAGTATATGGGCCATAATCCTGAGACAAAAGGTTGGAAAACAGGCCCCTCCAAAACCCAGCAGCGAGGTTACTTCTGCCACAGGGAGATTTTGAACAGGAGACATTTTCAGGCAGAACTAGCATCCTCTCTCATATTGATGAATGTAGATCCCAACAAACCTAAGAGAGGGCCATCATCAAGCAGTGAGAGTCCAGTAACATCAAGGAGCCCTTTAAATTCACAGAAGAGACCGTTTTCAGGTGATGGGAGTCCACCAAATGTGAATTCAGCCAAAAGGTCATCTTCTCATCTCCCACCAGATGTGCGTAAGAATATGATTGCACATTTTCCTGTGAAAACCATGCGAAGACGCTGCAGACACTGTAATAAAGGATATACCAGCACAGTGCAATGTCCGTCTCTGTTTTTCAGATGACAAGAACTGTCTTCGGGAATATCACTGCAAATGAACACGTGACGGCTGAGGATGGGGAAAACCCTCAGCCGTGCGATGCCAGAAGATGTAAACCCCTGCTCGGCCAGGACGAGAGAATTAGGGAGCAGGTCACCTCCTAACGCATCCCTAATCCGTCCCTAACTCCTAGCTGCATGGGCCGACCTTGAAGGTAGGAGGGCCCATGCTTAGGAACCTTGGATCCCTACTCACCCTCCGCCGGTCCCTGAACTAGGAGTGAAGGGTAAGACGACCTGTTCCTTCTGGACACGGAGGAACAGGAGTCTCACTGGCCAAGCTGCAGGAAAAGGGGAACAGAAACAGGCCTATGGATATGGCAGGTGAACTGCACTAGTTCCAGCCACCTGCCACAGCCTTGCTGACTGGATCCGTGTGCAGGCAAGCTGAAGTCCACAACAATACAAACAGAAGTCAGCACACACACATCCACACACAGGAACCCAGATCCATAGCTGCACCGAATAATAAAGGGAAAACATAAACTGAACATCACACAAACTTAAGACCACAAGGGTGGCCCCCACTGGCAGGTGAAATAAGACAGGAGGCTACTCCAGCTAGCCATGGCTGAAGTACCCCTCAGACTGGAGATAAACACTGAGGCTTTATAGGCCCAAGTAGTCACACCCACACAGACACACCCAGTGTTCACACACACAGAAGGGAATTAACCCTTCCAACACCAGGAAGTGTAGTGAAACCACATAAGGGGAAATACACACAAATACTCACTGCAGCTGTTACCGATGACAACGACATGTGTGGCAAACGTGTCCTGGGAGCCGGCCAAAAGGCCGAGACACTGCCACCACATGTACATCAAACCAAACGTTGCCACGGGAAGCTACAGTGAAGGGAAAATGTCAGAGTGCACACCAAACATAAAACAGAGTGCACACCAGACATACAACTCAGGTGTAACCGCATGCACTTGACAGTAAGCTACCTAGCACCAGCTCCGGCTGCTATACTGCCAAGTACAAACACATGTTGCCAGCGGCAACCACAAGTGAGGCAACAAACTAGCGGCCCTCATCTGTGGCTGAACAACAACAACCAAACCGCAGGCAACAGCATGCGGACACAGGAGTCACGACCATGACCATGGCCGTGACAACACTGTCATGAGTGATTTATATTCTAATACTGTTATTCTAAATTATTATTTTTATTAAATTATAGATGAAAAATATTCAAATTTGTGCAGTTATTATTCATAACATATAGTTTAATGGGCAAACATGCAATTTATATTTGTTTATAGAAGTTTAGAAGTTCTGATCCCAGCTAGGCCCAACGTTGCAATATTACAACAAATTGATAAAAACTAACTAAAACAAAACAAACAAAAAAACTCTTCAATTTCTGTATCAGAGGCATCCTAAAACAACATCTGAAAGATGTTTTTTTTTTAATTTGGGTTTCACAGGGTTAATACTGTCGGGTGTGGAGTGGAAGGGGGCGTGGTCTAACGTGGCTCAGCGGGACTTGGGGGAGGGGGTTTTGTAAGTCCGTCTTTTGAAAGTGGCCTCAATGGCCACCATACCTGCCCCCTGAACTAAGACCTCAACAGCACTCTGCACCCTTAACAGTGTCATCTACAGCGCCCTGCTCCTTTAAAGCAGACCTACAGCAGTGAAGAAAATGGCTAGGTTGTTATGGAAACCTGGTGTAAAACTGTGTGTATGTGGAGACAAAAGGCCTGCAAGCTTCTATTGGCTGATAAGGGACATGTGTGTATGGCAGTTGGGATATGAAGAGAAAGACCTGCGGGCTTCTATTGGCAAATGCAGGTCATGGGATGTGGCATATTTGCATTTTTTTGGGAATATCTCAGGAACAGTATGTGCTAGAGAGATGAGACCTAGTCGAAAACCTTCCCAGACACCTGATGTACCTTTATGCCAAATTTCATGATTGTAAATTCAACGGTGTGGATTCCTTTAGCGGACACTAACTCTATGTATAACAAAACAGATTATGTATTAAAGGCGCGGCAGGTGAACTAGATAAACACGACTATATATTACACCACCTGCTGACAATGAGTCTGATGCATGCCTATGTATAATAAAACAGATCTAAGTATGAATGGCACAGTACGTGAACTAGGTAAACGCACCTATACAGTGGAAATAAAAAGTCTACACACCCCCTGTTAAAATGTCAGGTTTCTGTGATTTAAAAAAAAGGAGACAAAGATAAATTGTTTCAGAACTTTTTCCACCTTTAATGTGACCTATAAACTGTACTACTCAATTGAAAAAAACAAACAAAACTGAAGAAAATATAAAAATAAAATAATTTGCTTGCATAAGTGTGCACACCTTAAACTAATACTTTGTTGAAGCACCTATTGATTTTTTTACAGAACTCAGTCTTTTTGGGTATGAGTCTATCAGCATGGCACATTTTGACTTGGCAAGATTTGCCCGCTCTTCTTGGCAAAAACACTCCAAATCTCCAAAACCTCTTCAGATCACCCCACAGATTTTCAATCGGATTCAGGTCTAGGCTCTGGCTGGGCCATTCCAAAACTTTAATCTTCTTCTGGTGAAGCCATTCCTTTGTTGATTTGGATGTATGCTTTGGGTCGTTGTCATGTTGAAAGATAAAGTTCCTCTTCATGTTTAGCTTTCTAGCAGAAGCCTGAAGGTTTTGTGCCAATTTTGACTGGTATTTGGAACTTTTCATAATTCCCTCTTGCTTAACTAAGGCCCCAGTTCCAGCTGAAGAAAAACAGCCCCAAAGCATGATTCTGCCACCACCATGCTTCACTGTGGGGATGGGGTTCTTTTGGTGATGTGCAGTGTTGTTTTTGCGCCTAACATATCTTTTGGAATTATGGCCAACAAGTTCAACCTTGGTTTAATCAGACTATAATACCTTTTCCCACATGCTTTAAGAGACTTCAGATGTGTTTTTGCAAAATGTAGCCTGGCTTGGATGTTTTACTTTGTAAGAAAAGGCTTTCGTCTTGCCCCTCTACCCCATAGCCCAGACATATGAAGAATACAGGAGATTGTTGTCACATGTACCACACAGCCAGTACTTGCCATATATTCCTACAGCACCTTTAATGTTGCTGTAGACCTCTTGGCAGCCTCCTAGACCAGTTTTCTTCTCGTCTTTTCATAAATTTTGGAGGGATGTCCAGTTCTTGGTAATGTCGCTGTTGTGCCATTTTTTTCCACTTGATGATGACTGTCTTCATTGTGTTCCATGGTATACTGTATATAATGCCTTGTAAATTCTTTTGTACCCGTCTCCTGATACCTCTTTTGGTACCCTTGACTGATACCTTTTAACAATGAGATCCCACTGATGCTTTGGAAGCTCTCTGTGGACCATGGCTTTTGCTGTGGGATGCGACTAAGAAAATTTCAGGAAAGACCAACTAGAGCAGTTGAACTTTATTTGGGGTTAATCGGAGGCACTTTAAATGATGGCCGGTGTATGCTGACTCCTATTTAACAGGATTCTGAATGTGATTGCTTAATTCTGAACACAGCTACAGCCGCAGTTATAAGAGGGTGTTGACATTTACGAAACCACATTATTTTAGGTTGTTTTCTTTTCTTCCCTCCACCTAAAAGATTTCAGTTTGCTTTTCAATTGAGTTGCACAGTTTATAGGTCACATTAACCACCTCCCGACCGCCTAACGCACGGATGCGTCCGGAAGGTGGTTGATCTATTCCTCCTGGACGCATCCGTGCGTCATCTCGCGATAGCCGAGATTTCCTGTGAACGCGCGCACACAGGCGCGCGCGCTCACAGGAACTGAAGGTAAGCGAGTGGATCTCCAGCCTGCCAGCGGCGATCGCTCGCTGGCAGGCTGGAGATGTGATTTTTTTAACCCCTAACAGGTATATTAGACGCTGTTTTGATAACAGCGTCTAATATACCTGCTACCTGGTCCTCTGGTGGTCCCTTTTGTTTGGATCGACCACCAGAGGACACAGGTAGCTCTGTAAAGTACCACAAAACACTACACTACACCCCCCCCGTCACTTATTAACCCTTTATGAACCACTGATCACCCCTGATCACCCCATATAGACTTCCTGATCACTTCCCTGTCATTGATCACCCCCCCTGTCATTGATCACCCCCCTGTAAGGCTCCATTCAGACGTCCGTATGATTTTTACGTATCCACTGATACATGGAACGGAACCGCAAAACACATGCGGACGTCTGAATGGAGCCTTACTGGGGGGTGATCAATGACAAGGGGGTGATCACACATATAGACTTCCTGATCACTTCCCTGTCATTGATCACCCCCCTGTCATTGATCACCCCCCTGTAAGGCTCCATTCAGACGTCCGTATGATTTTTACGGATCCACGGATACATGGATCGGATCCGCAAAACACATGCGGACGTCTGAATGGAGCCTTACAGGGGGGTGATCAATGACAAGGGGGTGATCACGCATATAGACTTCCTGATCACTTCCCTGTCATTGATCACCCCCCTGTCATTGATCACCCCCCTGTCATTGATCACCCCTCTGTAAGGCTCCATTCAGACGTCCGTATGATTTTTACGGATCCACTGATACATGGATCGGATCCGCAAAACACATACGGACGTCTGAATGGAGCATTACAGGGGGGTGATCAATGACAGAGGGGTGATCACCCATATAGACTCCCTGATCACCTCCGTCATTGATCACCCCCCCTGTAAGGCTCCATTCAGACGTCCGTATGATTTTTACGGATCCACTGATACATGGATCGGATCCGCAAAACACATACGGACGTCTGAATGGAGCCTTACAGGGGGGTGATCAATGACAAGGGGGTGATCACGCATATAGACTTTCTGATCACTTCCCTGTCATTGATCACCCCCCTGTCATTGATCACCCCCCTGTAAGGCTCCATTCAGACGTCCGTATGATTTTTACGGATCCACTGATACATGGATCGGATCCGCAAAACACATACGGACGTCTGAATGGAGCCTTACAGGGGGGTGATCAATGACAGAGGGGTGATCACCCATATAGACTCCCTGATCACCTCCGTCATTGATCACCCCCCTGTAAGGCTCCATTCAGACGTCCGTATGATTTTTACGGATCCACTGATACATGGATCGGATCCGCAAAACACATACGGACGTCTGAATGGAGCCTTACAGGGGGGTGATCACGCTTTAGGGCCCTAAAATGCCAGGGCAGTATAAATACCCCACATGTGACCCCATTTTGGAAAGAAGACACCCCAAGGTATTCCGTGAGGGGCATATTGAGTCCATGAAAGATTGAAATTTTTGTCCCAAGTTAGCGGAAAGGGAGACTTTGTGAGAAAATACAAAAAAAAACAATTTCCGCTAACTTGTGCCAAAAAAATAAAAAATTCTAGGAACTCGCCATGCCCCTCACGGAATACCTTTGGGTGTCTTCTTTCCAAAATGGGGTCACATGTGGGGTATTTATACTGGGATCCAAATGTCTAAAAATGCCCTCCTAAAAGGAATTTGGGCCGCTTTGCGCATCTAGGCTGCAAAAAAGTGTCACACATGTGGTATCACCGTACTCAGGAGAAGTTGGGCAATGTGTTTTGGGGTGTCATTTTACATATACCCATGCTGGGTGAGATAAATATCTTGGTCAAATGCCAACTTTGTATAAAAAAATGGGAAAAGTTGTCTTTTGCCAAGATATTTCTCTCACCCAGCATGGGTATATGTAAAATGACACCCCAAAACACATTCCCCAACTTCTCCTGAGTACGGCGATACCAGATGTGTCACACTTTATTGCAGCCTAGGTGGGCAAAGGGGCACACATTCCAAAGAGCACCTTTCGGATTTCGCAGGCCATTTTGATATTTGACATTTTGATTGCAAACTACTTCTCACACATATGGGCCCCTAAATTGTCAGGGCAGTATAACTACACCACAAGTGACCCCATTTTGGAAGTAAGACACCCCAGGGTATTCCGTGAGGGGCATGGCGAGTTCCTAGAATTTTTTATTTTTTGTCGCAAGTTAGTGGAATATGAGACTTTGTAAGGAAAAAAAATAAAAATAAAATAAATCATCATTTTCCGCTAACTTGTGACAAAAAATAAAAAGTTCTATGAACTCACTATGCCCATCAGCGAATACCTTAGGGTGTCTACTTTCCGAAATGGGGTAATTTGTGGGGTTTTTCTACTGTCTGGGCATTGTAGAACCTCAGGAAACATGACAGGTGCTCAGAAAGTCAGAGCTGCTTCAAAAAGCGAAAATTCAAATTTTTGTACCATAGTTTGTAAACGCTATAACTTTTACCCAAACCATTTTTTTTTGCCCAAACATTTTTTTTTTATCAAAGACATGTAGAACAATAAATTTAGTGAAAAATTGATATATGGATGTCGTTTTTTTTGCAAAATTTTACAGCTGAAAGTGAAAAATGTAATTTTTTTGCAAAAAAATCGTTAAATTTCGATTAATAACAAAAAAAAGTAAAAATGTCAGCAGCAATAAAATACCACCAAATGAAAGCTCTATTAGTGAGAAGAAAAGGAGGTAAAATTCATTTGGGTGGTAAGTTGCATGACCGAGCAATAAACGGTGAAAGTAGTATAGTGCAGAAGTGTAAAAAGTGGCCTGGTCATTAAGGGGGTTTTAGCTAGCGGGGTTAAAGGTGGAAAAGTTCTGAAATGATCTATCTTTGTCTAATTTTTTTACATCACAGAAACCTGACATTTTAACAGGGGCGTGTATACTTTTTATATCCACTGTATATTAGACCGCCTGTTGACAGTGAGTCTGATACATAGTAAGTCTATGTATAACAGAACAGATTACGAATGAATGTCTCAGCAGGTGAACAAGAAGCAAAGGGCAATTAAACTGAGTCTGCAATGTCCATGCACTGTTCCTGCAGTCTCCCCATGCTCTCCATACAATGTCTGAAAACTCTCCCTACAATCTCCCTACACTGTCCCTGCTCTTTCCCTGCACTTTCCCTATCCAATATTCTACAATTAAAATTTTCATTTTCAAGGAGCCATGAAAAATTTCAGTGGAATCTGATTGGATGTTATAGGCAACTAAGCCAGTTTTCCTTTACAACAGTTTGATAAATCTCCTCTACTGTCCCTAGCGATTGCCACGTCTGTCTATGTTCAGTTCACAGTAAAATGTGGTAAAGACTAGTGATGGATGAATATCGTCTGGGACGGTTTGCGACGCGTTCGCGGCGCGTCCCATCGACTTTAAAGACGGACTAACCTAAAAAACCTTCAGGTCATATTTGCAGCCACCAAATACTTACTAGAAGTGCACAAAAAGTCCCACAACATGGACAGTTACATACAAGAGGAGGATCATTTACCAATTTTACCAACTGTCAAATTGAGCGGGGTTAGCCACTGATCGGCCTGTGACCGCAGAGCTGAAAGCAGTGCAGGACCGGTGTGGCTCTTGGCTTCCAGGTACAACAGCCACAGCACAGCATGGCAACGTCTCACCTGGGACGTCGAATAGGTTCTGGGAGGAGTCATCCGAGTAGGAGACGGAGGATGGAGTAGGAGGAGGAGAAGAAGAGGCAGGCCTGCATGCAATCCTTGGCGGTAAAACCAAATCCACACGGGAGCCACTGGTTACATGATTGACGTCCGTCAGAAGGTTCACCCAGTGGGCAGTAAAAGTTATGTACCTTCCCTGCCCGTGTTTGCTAGACCACGTGTCTGTGGTCAGATGTATCTTGGCACCGACACTGTGTGCCAGAGATATATTCACTTGCCGCTGAACATGGCCATATAGCTCTGGGTTACCCTTCTGGGAGAAATATTTCCTTATGGGGGACCTTTCATTGCAGCGTGCCAATAGCAACACATTTTCTAAAGGCCTCTGAGTCCACCAGTTTATATGGCAGTAGTGGGTGGGCTAGCAGTTCCGACAAGCCAGCGTTCAGCTGTTCGGCAAGAGGGTTATCAGGCGTCATCAACTTTTTACGCTCGAACATTTGGGCCACGGAAGCCTGCCTTCTGCCAGATGAACGTGACAATGTCACGCTGGAAGGTGGAGTGGAGGAAAAATGGGAGGAGAGACGATAAGGAGAAGAGGCAGAAAGTGGAGTGCGGGGAGTGTGGCTTTGTGGGTTCTTACGACGTTGCTCCCACTGGGCTCGGTGATGGGAGGCAAGCTGTCTTCTTAAGGCGGTCGTCCCTAGGTGAGTGTTGGGCTTACCGCGACGTATGCGTTGACAGCACAGACTGCAGATGGCAACACTATTGTCAGCAGCTGACACGTTAAAAAAAAAAAAGCCCACACTGAGGAGACATGTGCTGGCGTCCTGGGAGCGCCAGAAGAGACTGTGCATGGTGGATGGCTCGCTCCATATAAATTTGCAGTCTGCTTTTTGCCTCCTGTGCCCTGTGAGCTCTGCCTGCTTCTCCTCCTTCTCCTCCCTCTCTGCTGCTCCGTCTCTGACTCTGAACTCTCCACCTCTTCCTCTCTTGTGGGCACCCACGTGACGTCCATCGACACATCATCATCGTCACCTTCACCACCACTGACATTTGAGATCTCGGAATAGGCAGCAACAGCGGGGACCTCCCTCCTCGTGCTGATCTGGGTACTGTCATCAGACCGCTGGGTGGAGGCCGTTGATACTTCCTCTTCCTCATCCAATGTCAAGAATGGCTGCGCATCGGTAAGGTCTGGGAATGGATGGAAAAATAATTCCTCTGACTCGAGTGGAGGGGCTATGTTGGTGGTGGTGGTGGATTTGGGGGATGCACACAGTAGAGAGTGAGGAGGGTGCAGATACAGAGGATGAGGAGGGTGCAGAAGCGGAAGGCTGAGTGAGCCACTCAACCTACTCTGGTGAGCCCTTTTAAGTAATCGCACGCGCCTTCTCCAACTTCCCACTTAGGCGTCGGCCTGGTGCACCTGCCCGACCCCTACCACCCCTACAGAAAGGCGTGCCTCTTCCTCTGCCTGTCATTTTCAAAATGACCCTGTGCCAAAGTCCCTAAAGAAGAGCAGTATTTGTGTAAGCAGGTATCTCGCAGGCCTCAATCAATATTTGGTGGAAACAGGTATATCGAACCCCTTAATCTGTATTTTGTGGAAGCAGGTATATCGCAGGACTCAATAAATATTAAGTGGAAACAGGTATATGGAACCCCTTAATCAGTATTTTGTGGATGCAGGTATATTGCAGCCCTCAAACAGTATTTTGTGGAAGCAGGTAAATCAAACCCCTTAATCAGTATTTTGTGGAAGCAGGTATATTGCAGGCCTCAATAAATATTTGGTGGAAACAGGTATATCGAACCCCTAATCAGTATTTTGTGGAAGCAGGTATATCGCAGCCCTCAATCAGTATTTTGTGGAAGCAGGTACATCAAACCCCATAATCAGTATTTTGTGGAAGCAGGTATATCGCAGGCCTCAAGCAATATTTGGTGGAAACCGGTATATCGAACCCCATAATCAGTATTTTGTGGAAGCAGGTATATTGCAGCCCTCAATCAGTATTTTGTGGAAGCAGGTATATCAAACCCCTTAATCAGTATTTTGTGGAAGCAGGTATATCGCAGCCCTCAATCAGTATTTTGTGGAAGCAGGTATATCAAACCCCTTAATCAGTATTTTGTGGAAGCAGGTATATTAAACCCCTCAATCAATATTTGGTGGAAACAGGTATATTGAACCCTATAATCAGTATTTTGTGGAAGCAGGTATATCACACCCCTCAAATTTTTTTTTTGCCATAACAGTTATATCACACCACCCTGTTTATTTGGGGCAACAGGTATATCACAGTCCTCAATTAGTATTTTGTAGAAGAAGGTATATCACACCCCTCAATCAGTTTTTTGGGGGGCAGCAGGTACGTATATCACACCTTTTGCAAATAGTTGTTCCTTTGTGCTTGTCCCTTTATATAGCTGCGGTATCGCAGCAGAACCATACACGACTGCTGCACAATACAAATACACTATATACTTTCTATGTTAGAAAGTATATTATAAGTATATCACACCCCTCAATCAGTTTTTTGGGGGCAACAGGTATATCACAACCGTTGCAATTAGTTGTACCAATAGCGTTTGTGCCTCTATAAAGCTGCGGTATCGCAGCAGAATTGCACACAACTGCTGCACAATACAAATGCACTATAATATACTTTCTATGCTATACTTTCCTCTGTATATCACACCTATCGATAGCACACCTATACCAGTCCTTAAAAGGACTTTTGTGGCCCTCTTAGCTAACGTTTTATATCCATAACAGCCTGTCCCTGCTCCACAAAGCAACTTCTCCCTACACTGGCAAAACACAGAATGCAAAATGGCGGTCAGATCGGGTTCTTTGATAAGGTGGGGGTGTGTCCATGTGCTGAAACATCTCAATTGGATGTCCTGTCCCACCTGATGGATGTGTCATGGGTCAAAGTTCGGCGCAATGCAAAAGAATAAAGCACCGGCAGACATCGTCATATGTTCGCATGTTCGGCGAATCGCGAATGCGCAAAGTTTGCCGCAAAACGACCGCCGTGCGAACAGCAAGGCCCTCTCTAGTGAAGACCACATGGGATGAGGCTTTTATAGGACTGTGACATCACAGGGGCTCGCTAGCTGCTGATTGGCTGGCTGCACGACATTATGATTCATATTGCATTCCTGCGCTTCTTACTTTCACTTTATAACATGTGTAGCTGCCATTTTAGGGAAAAAAATTATTTGTTAACATGAAACGCGAGGTAATTCAGATTCTTAGCCAATCAAATTTTTCATGAAATTCGGATCAAATTAAATTTGTTTCACTTCGATTCGCTGAAGACTACTGAAAAACAGCTTTGCTAAATCTTCCCTCCAACACCCATCTGGTGCTCCTTCCCTTCTGAACACTGTGGTGCGTTCATGCAGCAGTTTATGACCACATATAGAGTGTTTCTGAAAATTGCAGAATCACGATAATCAATATTGAGGTTAGTTTTGCTGTTAACTCTTTATGTGTTAAAATGCATGAAGACGGAATTTATTTTAAATTTCATCTCCATTTAGCTTTAATTCTTTTGGAACATATAATGAGTTAACAAAGTTACAAAATTCAGTTTTGAATACTTTGACCGTTGAAGGCTGTGTATACAGATCAGGAAGCGATTTGGCACTTCCTGTCCCGGCCTGGTGGTTATGTTGACTGCCGGGGTCAGGACATTGGAGGAGCTGTAGGCTCTTCCATAGACCATGATCAGCCCTGCTATATAATGCTCTGGGGAGTGTATTCCTCTGTAACTGGGGCTACTATGTCAGCCCCAGCTACAGGAGAAATCAATAGTAAAAAAAAAAAAAAAGGTGAAGTTAAATGTCCCCCAAAGGTCTTGTATAACCTTATGGGGGACACAAAGTGTAAAATAAAAAATAATAAATAGTGTTGATCACGAATATTCGAATTGCGAATTTTAATCGTGAATATTGGCACTTCGAGAATTCGCAAATATTTAGAATATCGCTAAATATATTCGTAATTGCGAATATTCTTTTTTTTTTTTTTAAATACCAGTTCATGCAAATTTTTATGCAAAATATCGCAATCAAGAAAATAATGCCTGGAGATTATGAATTCGCGAATTCTCGAATATATGGTGAATATTCGCCCAAATATTCGCTAAATATCGTGAATTCAAATATTGCCCCTGCCGCTCATCACTAATAATAAAGTGTTTAAAAAATAGACATATTTGGTATTGCTGCATCCATAATGACCGGCTCTATAAAAATATCACATGATCTATCCCATCAGATCGTACGTAACCCAAAATGGTGGCAATAAAAACATCACCTCATCTCGCAAAAACTGAGCCCTCACACAAGACCATAAAGAGAAAAAAATATTTAGATATGGCTCTGAGAAAATTCCAACACAAAAACATGATTTTTTTTCTATAAATGCTCTTTTTTTAGTCATCTCACCTCCCCAAAAAAATAATATAAATCAATCAAAAAGTCGTATGTACACAAAAGCAATAAAAATTTCACCTCATCCCACAAAAGACAAGCCCTCACTCAAGCCCATAGCCAGAACATTTAAAAAAAATGTGTCTCTAGGAAAATGCAAACAGAAAAACACGATTTAAAAAAATTATATCTTATTGTGTAAAACATAATAAAAAACTGGACATATTTGATATCCGCCACGACTGAATCTATAAAAATATCACATAATTTACCCAATCAAGTGAATGGTACAAAAAATATATATATAGAGAGAGAAAAATTACACCAAAGATACGTTTTTTGTGACTTCACCTCACAAAAAATGAGATAAATAAAATGGTGCTAATGAAAACTTCAGCTTGTCCCTCAAAAAATAAGCCCTCACAAAGCAAAGTCAACGAAAAAAATAAAAAAGTCATCGTTATTAAAATCCATGTCAGAAATTTCCATGTTAGAAAATCCAGATGCAGCTCTTTTCCTGTATGCCCAAACATTACTTTATCACTAAAGATGAACAAATTTAAAAACAATTTGATTCGGCAGGTTCGCCAAATTTTTTGAAAAAATTTGCATTGATTCGAATTTATTTATGGCAAATTGCATTAAAAAACAGCTATTTCCTGGCTGCAAAAAGCCTTTATAGTGATGTAGAACCCTGTGCCTTGCAGTAACACACATAAGGAGTCTGCTGTGGTAGTGAGAACTTACCTCCTCATAGAAACTGATTAAATTAGTCTGACATGACCGATCCCTCACGAAGCCATGCTGATATGACGTTATTTGCTTATTTCTGTCTAGATGCTCTAACATAGCATCTCTCAGAAAACCTTCAAACAGTTTACCCACAACAGATGTTAAACTTACCGGCCTATAGTTTCCAGGCTCTGTTTTTGGACCCTTTTTGAATATTGTCACCAAATTTGCTATGCGCCAATCCTGTGGGACATTCCCTGTCAGTATAGAATCTGCAAATATCAGAAATAAGGGTCTGGCTATGACATTACTTAATTCCCTTAGGATACGGGGGTGTATGCCATCTGGTCCTGGCGATTTGTTTATTTTAATCTTTTTAAGTTGCTGTTGCACTTCTTCCTGGGTCAGACAGGACACTTTTAATGGGGAATTTATTTTTGCATTCTGCATGTCATCTGACAGTTTGTTTTCCTCAGTGAATACATTGGAGAAAAAAATATTTAACAGCTTTGCTTTTTCCTCGTCGCTCTCTGTGACTTCCCCCTCATTACTCTTTAAAGGGCCAACACCTTCAGATTTATACTTTTTAACATTTATATAATTGAAGAACATTTTAGGGTTAGTTTTACTCTCTTTGGCAATTAATTTCTCGGTCTTTAGTTTGGCTGCTTTTATTAGTTTTTTACATATTCTATTTTTTTCCTTATAGTTTTTTAGTGTTTCCGTGCCACCCTCCTGTTCTAGTGATTTATATGCTTTTTTTTGTCATTTATTGCTTTCTTTACAGTTCTGTTTATCCACATTTTTTTTTGTTCCTTAACCTTTTATTCCCATACGGTATGTACCTCTCACAATGAGATTTTAGGATGTTTTTAAAGATATCCCATTTTGTGGCTGTATTTTTATTTTTGAGGACTTTGTCCCAGTTAGTTAGGCCTACGGCCTCTCTTAGTTGGCTAAATTTAGCTTTTTTGAAGTTTGGTATTTTTGTTCCTCCATGTAGAAACGATCTTTTGAATGATAATTGGAAGGTTATTACTTTATGGTCACTATTTCCCAGGTGTCCCCCGACCTGCACGTCTGTTGTTCTGTCAGGCCTATTGGTTAATACTAAGTCCAGTATGGCTGTCCCTCTAGTCGGGTCCTGAACCAGTTGGGAGAGGTAATTGTCTTTGGTTATTGCCAAGAACCTGTTTCCTTTATGAGATGTACAAGTTTCAGTTTCCCAGTCTATATCTGGGTAATTGAAGTCCCCCATAATAACCACCTCATTATGATTTGCCGCCTTGTCTATCTCATTTAGTAGTAGATTTTCCGTGGCCTCTGGTATATTGTTTTTAGCTCCATGTATTTCTACCCACAGTGACTCCACATGTTCATGTCCCTCACTTATATCTTCTCGGACTGTGGGCTTTAGACAGGACTTTACATAAAGGCAGACCCCTTCCCCTCTCCGGTTTTGACGATCCTTTCTAAACAGACTGTAATCTTGTACAATAACTGTCCAGTCATAGCTATCATCTAGCCATGTCTCAGTTATTCCCACTGTCATAGCTATCATCCAGCCGTGTCTCAGTTATTCCCACTGTCATAGCTATCATCCAGCCATGTCTCAGTTATTCCCACTATCTCATAGTCCTCCTCACACATCACTAATTCCAGTTCCTCAGTTTTATTTGTCAGGCTTCTGGCATTAGTATACATACATTTGAGAGGTTTATGTATATGTTTTACCCTACACCTTTCCTTCTGAACTGTTCTAGTCCCTCCTTCCATTCCTCCCCCAGTCCCACTACCTTGTCCCCGGTCTCTATCTGCAATATCTTTCCCTCCTATAATGTAATTTTTCTCCCCCCCCAGTCCCTAGTTTAAACACTCCTCCAACCTTCTAGCCATCTTCTTCCATAACACAGCTGCCCCTTCCCCATTGAGGTGCAGCCGTCCCTACGATAGAGCCTGTAGCCGATAGAGAAGTTGGCCCAGTTCTCCAGGAACCCATACCCTTTCTTCCTACACCAGTTCTTGAGCCACTTGTTAATCTCCCTAATCTCCCGATGCCTTTCTTGTGTGGCCCGTGGTACAGGTAGTGTTTTGGAAAATACTACCTTTGAGGTCCTTGCCCTAAGCTTTGACCTAAATCCCTGAAATCATTTTTAAGGACTCTACACCTACCCCTAACTTTGTCATTGGTTCCGATATGGACCATGACCGCTGGATCTTCTCCAGCCCCTCCCAGTAATCTGTCAACGTGATTCGCGATGTGTCGAACTCTAGCGCCAGGAAGACAGCACACTGTTCGGCGATCACGATCTTTGTGACAGATTTTCCCATCTGTTCCCCTAATAATGGAGTCTCCCACTACCAGCACCTGTCTGGCCTGCCCTGCTTCTCCTGGTCCCCTGTTAAGTGTCCGGCTGCAGCAGTGCTGTCCCTGGACTGACATCCCCCTCATCTGCCAAACGTGCAAACTTGTTGGGGTGTGTCAGATCAGGGCTAGCCTCCCTGGCACTCTTCCCTCTACCCCGGTTTCTAACTGTTACCCAGCTAGCTACCTCACTTTCCTCAGCCTTTCTCTGTCCCCCTCCCCCTCATCTACCCCAAAGAGTGCTTGCTCGGTGAGAAGCAAACTCTTTTGCAAATTGTCAATGCCTCTTAGTGTTGCAACATGCCCATTTATAAACTCGATTTGCGATTCCAAACGGGTAATTTGCTCACATCTTGAACAAAGATATACACCCTCAAACTGCTAAATTCTATGAAACGCCTGTTGGGTAAAGTTCTCACTGCACCCCTTAAAAATTACTTGGGTGGTGTAGTTTCCAAAATGGTGTCACTTTTTTAGGGTTTCCACTGTAGGGGTACATTAGGGCCTCTTCAAATGCAACATGGCACCTAAAGACTATTCCAGCAAAATCTGCCCTCCAAAAACCATATGGCGTACCTTCCCTTTGGGCCCAGTTATGTACCTATACATCAGTTTACGACCACATATGGGGTCATATGGGGTGTTTTTGAAAACTGCAGAATTTAGGTAATAAATATTGAGGTTTGTTTTGTTGTTAACCCATTTTATAGGAAAAAATTGAATAAAATTGAAAATCTGAATAAAAAGGGAAATTTTGAAATTTTACCTCCATTTTGCTTTCATTCCTGTGCAATACTTAAATGATTAACAACATTTCTAAAACCAGTTATGAATAGTTTGAGGGATGTAGTTTCTAAAATGGGATCATTTATGGGACTTTGATTGACCTGGTCATATACCTCAATTGCCCCTGCACTCTTGGCTCCAGGAACCTAATTAGCATATTACAACAAACTGATTTTTCTCCTAAATGGAACAACAAAAAAGAATAATGATTATCACAGCTTATCTACTCCACCTCCCTACACAATGACCTCTACACAGATCACAAAGCATGTCTAAAAAACTCACTCATAGAAGTCAATGAGGTCCTCTTCAGACCATTTTGTCTATGGACCATGGGGCTGCTGTAAAGCAATTTTTTTAACGCCTTGTAAATGCTGTTAAGAACAGCCTCAGGCAAAATGGCCGCCCCCATAATCATGTTCAGGAAATAGAAAAATAAATCTGCAATCAGAAAAAATGGAGATGTGTGACTATCTGGTTTTAACTGGCAGAAAACATTTTTGATGACACATCTCCTCTAAGGAGACATCTAAGCTGTTAAACTTCGCCTTCCTGAAGCTTTAGTATATTTTGAACATTATTTCCCTGTTGTCCTCTAACCGGAACCTTTGTCAATCCGTCAGGCCTATTGGTTAATATTAAGTCTAAAAGCACCTTTCCTCTAGTCGGTAGAACAAGGATATTGTAACAGATTTCTTAACTAAAGTTACATTTTTACTATAAGCATAAAATGAGGAAATTTATCAAAACTCATCTAAAGAACAATGGGCTTACTTGCTAGGGTAAATTTTTCATTTCTCAGTGCACCTTTGGAAAATAGACAGTGGAATCAGATTTTGTTGCTGTGGGAAACTAAGCCAGTGTTTCTTTAGAACAGTTTTGATAAATTCCCCCCAAAATCCTCAAATAAGTTTTCTTGTTTTTACTATCTTTTCCAACCAAAGTTTCAGATAATTCATCCCAGAAGACTTGATTTCTTTGTTTCTTAGACTGTATATAACGGGGTTTAGAAACGGAGTCAGTACAATGTAGAGAAGTGAAATAAACTTGTTAGCAGTCAATGAATGTCCTCTGTAAGGGAACATGTAGATTATAAGGATGGAGCCATAATAGGTAGATACAACTCCCAAGTGAGAGCTGCAAGTGGAGAAAGTCTTTTGTCGGCCTGAGATGGAGGAAATTCCAAAAATTGTGATAAAAATAGAAACGTATGATATGATTATCAATATGAAAGGTATCAGAATTAATGGAACAGCTAGAACAAGCACATCAATACTCAGTGCTGTTGCGTCTGAGCACGAAAGTTCTAATAGAGGGGCAAAGTCACAGAAGAAATGGTTAATAACATTCGGCCCACAGAAAACTAAGTTGCATAAAAAGACAAGTGTGATAATCAGCAACATAAAGCTGAGCCCCCAGGATGACATGAGCAGGATGTATCTTAGCTTGATGCTCATCACTGAGATATAATGAAGAGGTCTACAAATGGCCAAGTACCGGTCATAGGACATGGCTGTGAGTAAAAAACACTGTGCACAGACCGCTACCCCATACAGATAAAGCTGAGCCAAACACCCAGAATAAGAAACTGTGCTCCCTTTCTTTATGATAACATCCAGCATCTTAGGAGCAATAGTTGTTACAAGAACGATGTCTGACAGAGCCAAGTGTCCAAGGAAGAAATACATTGGAGAACGGAGACGTTGGCTTGTGGACACCAGAAAAATGATCAAGAGGTTTTCACATATAGTCATGGAATACATGAGGAGAATAATGGAGAAGAAAGAAAACTTGTAATCATTCAGAGCCGGGAATCCCAGTATAAGGAACTCAGTGACCGTTGTGTAGTTGACTTCATGCATCTTCATTTCTAAATGTTTTATGAAGGTAGCTTGTAGAGCATTAAGTTGAGGACACATTTTTGAAACTGCCTGATGAATAATAGGTTTTAGATGCTTTATTTTCACCAATAGTATTTGGTTTGTAACATAGTTTCTTCATTTATTGTCATGTAGACATGTAATGTCCTTCCTGTTTCTCATTGCACAAGCTTCCATGTATCAGACTTGGATATCAGCACATTAAGATAAAATACAGAACATATTTTCTGGTATAAAGCGTACACTGGCTTCTTCTGAAAACAGAAACGGCTTAGAACATTTTATCCTGTTTATAACTAAAGCTGAAACCTCCCAGGAACGGACAATTAATGTTAAAAGCACAATGGATTCTTGGAACATTGACTCTCAAGGGATTTGAAATTAAGGAGGGAAAAATAATAAGCCTCATGGCTGATATTAATGATTATTAGGAAGGCCACAAGCTCAGTCTAAATATTTAGTTCTTTTTTTAACAGCATCAGCAAATTGTAATGTTTAAAGATTAATAAAAATACATAATACTGTGGAAAAAATCAAAAGTCCATCAAGTTCAAACAAGGGATGGTTGGGGTGGGACTTGTACATCTTTACATACAGTTTAATGTTATTTACAGTACTTCTATTAAACAATTTAAGCCTTTAAAAAAAGGAAAAAAATAAAAAAAGGTCCACTGTGCCTGCCAGCCTCTACATAACTTTGGCATATCCACCGCCGATTCTAAATGTAAGAGAGCTTCCTTGCTGTTTTACATTTAGACCATTTTCAACGCCTAAACTTCTCACAGAAAATGATAAATGAGATGAACCTACTGGCACTTCCCCACCCACACCCCCTTTTTTAGACCTGGAGTGAGCGGGGAAGAAGTCTCAGATTCTGCCACAACATGGCGTGCAACAGAAGTTGCCCCAGGTATACACCACAAAAGTTTGTAAATTACCCCTTTAATTTTCCCCTCATAATTTAGATCCTCCAAGCCCCCATCAGTTTAATTGCTTTTCTTTGTACATTTTTGAGCTCCGGGGAATCCTTTCTATGGACTGGTGCCCAGAACTGAACTGCATATTCTAGGTGAGGCCGCCAACGCATTGTAAAGTGGTGATATCACATCCCTGTCCCACGAGTCCATGCCTAGTTTAATACTCGATTATATCCTGCTAGCCTTATTTTACCTATTAAATATCTATGAGAGACAGTATTAAATGCCTTTGCATAATATCCCAAAAAATACATCCACCCATCTGTCCAGGCTACTACTTTCCTTAATATATCCCCAGTCGCCCCTCTGTCCAGGCTACTACTTTCCTTAATATATCCCCAGCCGCCCCTCTGTCCAGGCTTCTACTGACTTCACTACATCTACAGCTGCCCCTATATCCATGCTACTACTTACCTCACTACATCCACAGCCACTCATCTTTGTAGGCTTCTACTTATCTCACTACATTCACAGACACCCCTCTGTCAAAGCTGCTACTAACCTCACTATATCCGCAGCAGCTCCAGTGTCCAAGCTTCTACTTAGCTGACTATACCCACAGCCGCCCCTTTGTCTAGGCTTTTACTTATCTCACTATATCTGTAGTGGCCAAGAGAAACACAACCACTCCTACATACCTATTGCTAGTCTGTTTGCCACTATTGTATTTTTTATTTTTTTTACCACCAACTGTACCACCACCAGCTAAGTGTCATTGTGTGAGAGAGTGAAGCAGCATGGTGTAGTGAGGGAGCATTTTCCCCTCACTGTTGTAGGATCTTTGGGAAAGTAGCTCAGAGAGCAGCCCACTCCTGATATATAAAAGGACTTAATACCTTTGAGAGGCAAAATGGAGCCAAAGACCACTAATAAACGGGTCACAAGATACCTCACTCTGATAAAAAAAACAGTAACTGAAGCTGATAGGAACCAGACTGAAGCCAGAGATTAGCACAACAGTAGAGAGATAAAGCAAAGTATTCAAGTTCATCTGCCAGTGTTCTATTATCTTGCTGGAGCCCAGAGAAATATCAAGTAATGTTTGTTTATTCAAGTAAAAATCAATAAAGTCTGGACTCTACTTATTCCACCAACTACAACTCCTTTGTAGTTGCTAGCAGAATCCAGGTAGGAGTACCATGACACAAAAATATCAGGCCGCATCACGACTCAGCATTCCTAGGAACTGGGACGCAATCACCACTGGGGGGCATCTTGCCACATATCGGCAGCCACCCCTCTGTCCAGGCTTTTATTTACCTCACCAAGTTACCATGAGTTGTTAAAATATCCACAGAAGCTTCATTGTCCAGGCTTCTACTTACCTTGCTGTATCTACAGACACCCTTCTGTCCAGGTTTCCACTTACCTCACTATATACACAACCTCCCCTCTGTCCAAACCACCTCACAATGGCAGAAATAAAATGGCTAGTGCATCTTGCTGTACACCCTGTATCTGTAATGAATCCACAAGGAGTAACTTCAGTGGAGAAGGAATGGAATGAGGAGCTGTCAAGGATTTGGAGGTGGAGAATGATGATGATGATACGTACCTTCGTCTGGGGGTAGCGTCATCACTGGGGGACAAGGGTTATATACAACAGCTAACCAATCATTACATGCATCTTACTGATTTTACTTCTCCGTCATCTCCGCGACACCGGAAGTGACCTAGATTGTTATAGCCTGGCGCCTAAAAAGGCATGTGATCTGGGTTGAGTCACGTAATTCTACTGCAATCATGTGATGAGGCCAGAAGCACGTGACTCAACTCAGATCACATGCCTTTTTAGGCGCTGGGCTATATCATTCTAGGTCACTTCCGGTGTCGCCGGACACAGCCTAGGTGAGCCAATCAGTGCTAACCTCAGTATCCGCAGCTCACTGCCCACGCTCTTCCAGGCCCAACCCAGCAGTGACGTCATGACCTCAGTCGGCGCTCCTTAGCAGCCCAAGGTATGGTCACATATCGCACTGCTGTGTAGGAGGAGCCAGGAATCAGCTATGCTCTTCCTCCTACACAGCAGCGCGATGTCTGGCAGTTTCCTGCTGCTGCAGTGAAGAGTCAGCATCTGAGCATCGAAGGAACCAGGTGAGAATTTAAAGTTAAATATAATAGATTGGACTGGCACTCTGTATGTGTGGTGATAAAACCAATACAGTAAATGGTATAATAAAATATGAGTGATCACAATTTAATTCATAAACATAAAATAATACAATAAAATACACAATACAATAAAAGAATATATGCGCTAAAAATTAATAAATAGCAGCACTGGCATGTAATGAGGAAGGGGAAGAGGTCCCCGAAACGCGTTTGGCGTAACCAGCTGAGATACTCCCATCAGAATTAAGGCCTTCTTTGTATATCCAGATGGAATTATAATCTGAGAATACTTATTTTGCAACTACTGGAGCGCTCCAGTGAACAACTTCATCCAGATCTCGCCGAACATAGTCTTTGGCACTCTGACTGCCGTATACCAGGTCACGCGATACTCTGTTGGAGTCCCGGACTGGAGGTACGTCACGAACCACGTGGGACGCAGCACACACTGCGATACAGACGGCCAAACTAACAACATGCTATAGACCGCACTATCCCAACGTCTACCACAGCACGCCACAGACCAGATTGCTCCGGCGTCTAAACTCTCGAACGGGAGATCATCGGCAGCATACACGTGAGTGACTGCTTGTTTTTTACTCCAGCCGATTCAAGGTAAGATTTGATATAACTCTCTTACCTGGAGTACTATATCTCAGTGACTACTATATACCGCTACTTAGGTACCAACACATTTGTGCTAAATCCTTTGCACAAGCCACACACCTATTGAACGTTACATCTGCATGGGATCGTTTTGGACTTTGTAATGTGATTGAAAAAACAACGACTTTATCCAACCATTTTGCTTACTACAAGATACAAATCACATTATACTAACTAACTAAGTAATCATTACATGCCAGTGCTGCTATTTATTAATTTTTAGCGCATATATTCTTTTATTGTATTGTGTATTTTATTGTATTATTTTATGTTTATGAATTAAATTGTGATCACTCATATTTTATTATACCATTTACTGTATTGGTTTTATCACCACACATACAGAGTGCCAGTCCAATCTATTATATTTATTTTTAATCCTATCTGTAAGGGTGATACAGTTTTCCTGGCCTAGAGCACCTGGTCCTGTTTTACATCAGAGTGAGCTATTCCTTTAAACACTTTCTTTCGAGAATTTAAAGTTGTTTTTTTTTTTATATCATCTGAAGGGGCACATACTCTGGCATAATTACTGTGAAGGGCACATAATCTGGCATAATTACTGTGAAGGGGAACAGAATCTGGCATAACTACTGTGAAGGGGAACAGAATCTGTCATAAATACTGTACTGTGAGGGGGCACATCATCTGGCATAACTACTGTAAGGGGGGCACATAGTTGGCATATTTACTGTGAGGGAGTCCAATATCTGGCATAACTACTGTGAGAGGCACGTAATTTTGCATAGCTATTGTGGGGGGGGGGGGCACATAATCTGGCATAACTACTGTGAGGGGTTGCACATTCCGTTACCGATGACTAACGATGGAGCGATTCGGTCAGTTCGCCGAATTTTCGAAAAGATTTGATTCGATCGAAATTCATTTGTGGCGAATCACGTTAAAAAACAGCTATTTCCTGTCTGCAGAGAGCCTTGATAGTGGTGTAGAACACTGTGCCTTTATAGAGGTGTAGAACATTGTGCCCTGCAGTAACACACATAGGGAGTCTGCTGTGGTAGTGAAATATTACTGTGAGTCCGTATGACATGCAGATGACAGGCGTCGCTCTTAGAATCACTGCACACTTCACTTATTTGGGCAGT
This sequence comes from Bufo gargarizans, assembly GCF_014858855.1. Lineage (NCBI taxonomy): Eukaryota > Metazoa > Chordata > Amphibia > Anura > Bufonidae > Bufo > Bufo gargarizans. Next base: position 3,353,259 of record NC_058081.1, on the reverse strand, counting down.
CACGGGGCCAAAACTGACCAAATAACTCAAGTATGAACTCAGCCTTACAGGTCGATGTTAGCGCCTGGTATAAAGAACTGTGCAGAGGTCCAAGATCCTACTATAGCATGAAAGAGCGCACTCCTTTTACACTGATTCCACATAGATGTCTACAGCTGATTCCTCATAGATGTCTACAGAACCTGTTCTATTAAACGCTGATACAAGTAAAGTTCCCCTGACAGAGTGGACAGCAGTAAGTTTGTGTTGATGACATTGATTGTTTTACACTTCCTCTGATCCGTCAAAATAATAACTCCCCAAAAAAACGATCGTGTCTGTTAAGCATCCGCCTTCACTCAGTCGGCATTTGGTCAGTAATCCATCAGTATTGCCAAGGCCCCAAAAAAAAGCAGGAGTGGATCCAAAACAGAGATGACACGTGAATAGAATATTTGCATGTCTTCTGTGTTTTGTACCCACTCCTGCTATTGGTTACCAAATCATACAGACCTTACAGCTGCTACATAGACAGGTCTGTTGTGCGTCTCATTTTTCCTTCCTTCTGACAGATCAGAAGAAAGGTCAAATAAATGATAATGTCAACCAGTCCAAAAAGGCAAAACAGTGGCCCCGTCATGGAGTGGGGAGGTTGGGAACAGCATGAGAAGTCCCAGTGACTGAGTGGCCCAGTGACAGAGTGTTGACATGGCAGCAGCATGAGGAGACCACAGAGTGGTGAGGTGGCAGCAGCATGAGAAGACCACAGAGTGATGAGGTGGCAGCAACATGAGGAGACCACAGAGTGGTGAGGTGGCCTCAGCATGAGGAGACCACAAAGTGGCCCAGTGACAGTGTAGGGAGGTGGGGGGCAATATCAGTACCAGCTGAAGATGGTGGGTGGCAATAGGAGTACCTGGCAGCAGGTGTGTGGCATCAGGCGGGTAGTGATGGCCCAAACTATTCGCCGGCGAACAGTTCCTGGCGAACATATGCGATGTTCGGTCCGCCCCCTATACATCATCATTGAGTAAACTTTGACCCTGTACCTCACAGTCAGCAGACACATTCCAGCCAATCAGCAGCAGACCCTCCCTCCCAGACCCTCCCACCTCCTGGACAGCATCCATTTTAGATTCATTCGGAAGCTGCATTCACAGAGAGAGGAGGGACAGTGCAGCTGCTGCTGATTCAATAGGGAAAGCGTTAGCTAGGGCAGTGTTCTGTGTCCACAGACTCATCTGCTGTAAGGACAGCATCCTGACAGCACCCCAAAAAGACCTTTTCAGGGCTGGTACATCAGTCTGCTTTTTTTTTATATATATATATATATATATATATATATATGTATATATGTATTGCAGTTGCCTGGCTGCCCGTGTGTGAGAGGCTGCAGGCTCAGTCACAGACAGCACTGTGTGCACACCACTCATACAGGGTGTGACAGAAAATACCTCGCAGATAAAAAAAAAATATATTTAACATTTTTCAGTGATATAATCCCAGTTGCAAGCCCGTGTGTGTGTCAGGCGCCCACACAGACTGTATTGCAGCCAATGGCTAGTGGCTAGGCCTCCACTCATACCGTTACAGGGTGTCATTCACTCAAATACCTTGCAAATAAAAAAGATTCTATTTAATATTCTTCAGTGATATGATAACAGTTGCAAGCCAGTGTGTGTCAGGCCCACACAGACTGTACTGTGCCCACTGCCCACCACTTATATAGGGTGGCACAGTACCTTGGACGCATAGTACCACTTATCTAAAAAAAAATGACAGGCAGAGGCAGGCCAACCCGCAGGGGCCGTCGTGGTCGCGGTGATGTGATTTCCACTGGCCCTGGAATAATGCCCAGTGTTCAGAGGCCACGTACCCTGAACCCCAAAAATTCTGAGAAAATAGTTGACTGGCTTACACAGGACACCCAATCTTCAACGGCTTCCGCTAAGAACCTTGACGCACCATCCTCCTCCAGCTCAGCTTTGGTCACCTGCTCTCAAGTTAACACTCTCCGGCCTGCCGCCACCACCACCACTACCACCACAGCCACCACAGCCGCTTCACTTGATCCCTCAGAGGAGTTATTTACATCAGTTGGATGAAATTAGTGATGCGCAACCATTATTGCCAGAGGATGTAGATATAAGGGATATGTCTCAGTCAGGCAGCATTACACACATGGACGTACGGTGTGATGATGATGATGATGTTGTACCCGCTGCTGCTTCCTTTGCTGAGGTGTCAGATACAAGTGAAGTGGTTGATGATGACGATGTGTCCGTGGATGCCACATGGGTGCCTGCTCCAAGAGAAGAAGAAGAGGGGGAAAGTTCAGAAGGGGAGACAGAGAGAAGAAGGAGACGAGTTGGAAGCAGGGGGAGGTGGTCGCAAGGAGCTAGTGGCACAGTCAGACAGCATGTATCGGCACCCGGGGTCAGCCAGACAGCACGCCAATCAACGCATGCTGTTGCCACCACCAGAATGCTGTCATTACAAAGCTCAGCAGTTTGGCATTTTTTTTGTGTGTCAGCCTCTGATAACAGCAATGCCATTTGCAACTTGTGCCAAAAGAAACTGAGTCGTGGGAAGTCCAACACCCACCTCGGTACAACTGCTTTGTGAAGGCACATGATCTCACATCACAAACGCCAATGGGATCAACACATGAGTACAGGCAGCACACAAACTCAAAGCCACCATCCTCCTCCTGGTCCAGCATCTTCAGCCACGTCAACCACCGCTGTCCTCCTTGCCCCCTCTCAACCACCCGCCACTCCGCCTCTCACCTTCAGCAGTTCCATCTCATCTGCCCACAGTCAGGTGTCTGTAAAGGAAATGTTTGAGCGTAAGAAGCCAATATCACAGAGTCACCCCCTTGCCCGGCGTCTGACAGCTGGCTTGACAGAACTCTTAGCCCGCCAGCTTTTACCATACCAGCTGGTGGAGTCTAAGGCCTTCAAAAAAAATTGTCGCTATTGGGACACCACAGTGGAACGTACCCGGACAAAATTCTTTTTCAAATAAGGCAATCCCAAACCTTTACTCAGTGATTGAAAAGAAAGTCATGGCATCTCTGGCATACAGTGTTGGGGCAAGGGTCCATCTGACCACTGATACCTGGTCTGCAAAGCACGGTCAGGGCAGGTATCTCACCTACACTGCGCATTGGGTCAATCTGCTGACGGCTGCCAAGCATGGAATGCGTGACTCTGCAGCGGATTTGGTGACACCGCCATGACTTGCAGGCAGGCCTACTGCCACCTCCTCTACTCCTCCTACTACATCTTCTTCCATAACCTCCTCGGCTGAGTCCTCTTCTGCTGCGGCGTTTGGCTGCACATCAACTGAATCCCCCAGCTCCCCTGGGGCTATTCCGCTTCCCGGATACGACAGTGTCACGCTGTGTTGGGGTTGACTTGCCTGAAAGCAGAGAGCCACACCGGACCAGCACTCCTGTCCGCCCTGAACGCACAGGTGGATCAGTGGCTGACCCCGCACCAACTGGAGATCGGCAAAGTGGTGTGTGACAATGGAAGCAATTTGTTGGCGGCATTGAATTTGGCCATGTTGTTACATGTGCCGTGCATGGAACATGTGTTGAATCTCATCGTACAACGCTTTGTGTCTAAGTACCCAGGCTTACAGGACGTCCTCAAGCAGGCCAGGAAGGTGTGTGGCCATTTCAGGCGTTCCTACACGGCCATGGCACACTTTTCAGACATTTAGCGCCGAAACAACATGGCAGTGAGGCGCTTGATTTGCGACAGCCCGACACGTTGGAATTCAACACTCCTAATGTTCGACCGCCTGCTCCAACAAGAAAAAGCCGTCAATGAGTATTTGTATGACCGGGGTGCTAGGACAGCCTCTGTGGAGCTGGGAATTTTTTTGCCACGTTATTGGACGCTCATGCGCAATGCCTGTAGGCTCATGCGTTCTTTTGAGGAGGTGACAACCCTCAAATGGGATGAGGTCGCTGATGGTGCCTTCGGTGCAACTGACTAGGTTTGTCACCTCCTTAAAAGGACGCATGAGCCTACAGGCATTGCGCATGAGTGTCCAGCTCATGCGCAATGCCTGTAGGCTCATGCGTCCTTTTGAGGAGGTGACAAACCTAGTCAGTCGCACCAAAGCCACCATCAGCGACCTCATCCCTTTTGTTTTCTTCCTGGAGTGTGCCCTGCGAAGAGTGCTGGATCAGGCTGTAGATGAGCGTGAATAGGAAGAGTTGTGGTCACCATCACCACCAGAAACAGCCTTGTCATCATCGCTTGCCGGACCTGCGGCAACGCTGCAAGAGGAGTCTGAGGAAGAGGAGTCAGAGGAGGAATGTGGATTGAGGAGGACGAAGACCAACCACAGCAGGCATTTCACCAGGGTGCTCGTTGTTGTCACCTATCTGGGACCCGTGGTGTTGTACTGGGGGGAAGAACAGACCGTCAATGACATCAGTGAGGACGAGGAATGGGAAATGAGTAGCTCGGCATCCAACCTTGTGCAAATAGGGTCTTTCATGCTGTCATGTCTGTTGAGGGACCCGCGTATAAAAAGGATAAAGGAGAACGACCTATAAGCAGAAAGTCGCGGAAATGTTACCAAATTACAGACAGTCAGAAAGGATGCATCAGTTCAAAACCAAACAAAAAAATATGCTTTACACAGCTTATAAGGGGGATGTCACAGCAAAACGGGAATCTAACTGGGGAACAGGTGAAAGTAATCCTCCTCCTACCACGACCACGGCGGCAAGGACAGGACGCTTTACAGATGTGTTGTTGATGGAGGACATGCGGAGCATTTTAAGTCCTACACGTCGCCACAGCCCTTCGGAGTCCACCCTCAGAGAACGATTCGATCGACAGGTAGCAGACTACCTCGCTTTAACTGCAGATATCGACACTCTGAGGAGCAATGAACCCCTTGACTACTGGCTGTGCAGGCTTGACCTGTGGCCTGAACTATCCCAGTTTGCGATAGAACTTCTGGCCTGCCCCGCTTCAAGTGTCCTGTCAGAAAGGGCCTTCAGTGCAGCAGGAGGCATTGTCACTGACAAAAGAAGTCGCCTCGGTCCAAAAAGTGTTGATTACCTCACCTTCATTAAGATGAATGAGGCATGGATCCCGAAGGGACTGACAGTAGGGGATACGTTTGACTAACAAAAGGCCTGATGACATGCCTTGACCTCAAAATTGTCCCCACGCTGCTGTATTTAATGTCTGCATACCGGATGACTTTCGTGAATTCTCCGCCACCAACTAGGGTTCAAGCCGCAATGTTTTAGTCACTTTTCTGCCTGGAAAACATCAATTTTTCGGGCCGCTCCAACAGCACCTAGTTTTTCAGGCATGTGTACATGCCTAATTTTTCTGGCCTCTGGTGCTGCACTGTGGCTGCAAAAACAAAACAAAAAAAAAGGCACATACAAGTGTCAATTCCCCTTCATGATCGGTACCTTGTTGTGGTGAAGGGGCTTGCGTATCACATTGAAGCGATCATCACCTCTATGAGTGTGTTGGCAATGTTGCCACACCCCAGATAAGGCCATTGCTTTATTATGATCAGACTAAAAGCGATCGGCTGGATAATTTTTCAGAGAAAAAACATTATTTTTTTTAAAGTTGTATGGTTTTTTAATACATAAAATAAAAAATCATAATAAAGTCTCTTAATAGTTTATTAGAAATAATGCAGACAATTTAAAAAATCCCCATCAATTCCAATACAAAGCAAGTACAGAGCTCAGAACCTAAATTATTTCAGGATGTCGTTAATTTGACAATGATTAATCAATTCGACACACGTCCCCGGATAGGGTAACAGGGATTAAACTGATAGGAATAGAACTACAGAAAATACCACTCATATCGGGTGTGACAGTAAATTGCACGGCGCAGACGCAGTGACCGTGGATTCAAACAAAGGGGAGGGAGCCAGCAATTTTTTCACCATCTCCCCGTTCGAAAAATCTATTCAATTTACCTTTCGGGGACCCTTGGTGTTGTACGTCGCTGGGTGGAGGAAGAAACCTTCAATGACATCAACGGGACATGGCTAGCTTGGTATCCAACCTTGTGCAAATGGGAAGTTTGCAGTTGGGCAAATGGACTGTATGCGTTTGTTTGCGGTGCATTAAAAGGGGAGTTTGGTCTGTCAATGTCTGTGCCTTACACTACCTGATCGATACAACATCATACCTGATCGTATACACACACTGGATGTTTTAAACCATGTTTTTCAAAGAAATTTAGGATTGTTAGGTGATTTATGCCCTTTATGGATTAAAATCCAACTCTGCGTCAACTATGTAATTTTCCATGGGAGTTTTGCCATGGATCCCCCTCCGGCATGCTACAGTCCAAGTGTTAGTCCCCTTGAAACAACTTTTCCATCACTACTGTGGCTAGAAAGAGTCCCTGTGGGTTTTAAAATTCACCTGCCTATTGAAGTCAATGGCGGTTCGCCCGGTTAGGCCGTTCGCGAACATTTGCAGAAATTTGCGATCGCCGTTCGCGAACTGAAAATTTTATGTTTGCGACATCTCTATTCCTAAGTCCATAGAGAAGAGCAGTATTTGTGGAAGAAGGTATATTACAGCCCTCAATCAGTATTTTGTGGAAGAAGGCATATGACACCACTTAATCAGTATTTGGCGGAAACAGGTATATGGCACCCCTCAATAAGTATTTTGCGGAAACAGGTATATGGCATCCCTCAATCAGTATTTGGTGAAAGAAGGTATATAGCAATCGCACCCCTCAATTAGTATTTTGTTGAAGAAGGTAAATGGCTCCCCTCAATCAGTATTTAGTGAAAACAAGTATATGGCACCCCTCAGTCAGTATTTGGCGGAAACAGCTATATAGCACCCCTCAATCAGTATTTGGCGGAAACTGGTATATTGCACCCCGTAATCAGTATTTGGCGGAAACTGGTATATAGCACCCCTTAATCAGGATTTGGCGGAAACAGGTAAATAACACCCCTTAATCAGTATTTGGCGAAAACAGGTATATGGCACCCCTCAATCAGTATTTGGCGGAAACAGGTATATAGCACCCCTCAATCAGGATTTTGTGGAAGAAGGTATATCGCAGCCCTCAAGCAGTTTTTTGGGTGGCAACAGGTATATCACACTCATTGCAATTAGTTATTCCAATAGCATTTGTCCCTCTGTATAGCTGCAGTATCTCAGCAGAACCGCACACAACTGCTGCACAATACAAATGCACTATAATATCATTTCTATGTTAGAAAGTATATTATAAGTATATCACACCCCTCTATACCACACTTATCGATAGCACACCTCCAACAGTCCTTAAAAGGACTTTTGTGGCCCTATTAGCTAGCGTTTGGTGTTCCTAACAGTCTGTCCCTGCTCCACACAGCAAACTCTCCCTACACTGGCAAAACACAGAATGTAAAATGGCTGCCAGATTGGGTTCTGTTATAGGGTGGGGGTGTCTATTTGCTAAAACATCTCAATTGGCTGTCCTGTCCCACCTGATGGATGTGTCATGGGTCAAAGTTCGGCACAATGCAAAAGAATATGGCGCCGGCGGACATCGCCATATGTTTTCATGTTCAGCAAATCGCGAACGCGCAAAGTTTGTCGCAAAACGATCGCCGGGCAAACTGCAAGGCCATCTCTACTAGTAAGTACATAATCAATTGTTAGGATGTGTCATTTTCAGGTAAATTGGAGCTCTGTCGATTCGGGTTGAATTTATTTATATCCAAATCAAATTTTCCGACTAATCTGTTTGATGTTAAAACTTTTGCGCTAAAAAAAAGACAAAAGTATTCTAGCAGTGATACCTTCATTGGCTAACCAAAAAATATTTGATTGCGCAGAGGCTCCTTCATCAGGCTGTATACCTGGCTGTATACAATGACTGTGAGAAAGGTCCAACACTTAAAGAGAAACTAAACTTTTATACAAGTTGCTTTTAAACTCTTCTAAATAGCCTCAAAAGGTACCCAAAGTTCTTGATAGTACCGCATCTTAAAATCATATTTCCTGTACAGAGCTGTCTTGTCAGCTCTGTACGGTGTACAGATTTCTGCTGCTGTAAATAACTCTGGACAGGAGGGAGCACCGATCGCTGTCCTACGCTCCCCCCAAGCAAATTCTGGCACAACACATTGGTACCCTGCGCCCTGTACTGATTAAAATTAAAAGTTTCAATTAAACAAAAAAGCGTACTTTTCCCAAAATTAAGTTTAAAAAAATTGTAAAAAATAGGGAAATAAATAAAAGTAGACATATTAGGTATCGCCGCGTCCATATAGGCCGGCTCTATAAAAATACCACATGACCTAACCTCTCAGGTGAACACCGTAAAAAAAACTGTGCCAAAAAAGCAATTTTATTCACTTTATATCACAAAAAGTGTAATAGCAAGTGATCAAAGAGTCATATGCACCCCAAAATAGTGCTAATAAAACCATCATATCATCCCGCAAAAATGATAGCCTACCTAAGACAATCGCCCAAAAAATAAAAAACTATGGATCTCCGACCATGGTCACACTAAAACATGATATTTTTTTTTTTGTTTCAAAAATGTTATTAATGTGTAAAACTTTAATAAATAAAAAGTAGACATATTAGGTATCACCGCATCCGTAACAACCTGCTCTATAAATATACCACATGATCTAACTCCTCAGGTGATACAAACAGTTTCAAAAACTGTTTCAAAAAAGCAATTTTTTGTCGCCTTACATAACAAAAAGTGTAATAGCAAGTGATAAAAAAGTCATATGCACCCCAAAATAGTGTCAATCAAACGATAATCTCATCCTGCAAAAATTATACCCTACCTAAGACAATATCCCCCCCCCCAAAAAAAAAGATGGCTCTCAGAATATGGAGAAAAAAAAAAATACATATTAGGTATCGCCGCGTCCGTGACAACCTGCTCTATAAAAATATTACATGATCTAACCCCTCAGGTGAACACCGTAAAAAAAAAAAAAAAAAAAACTGTGTAAAAAAAGGGATTTTTTGTCACCTTACATCACAAAAAGTGTAATAGCAAGCGATCAAAAAGTAATACGCACCAGAAAATAGTGCCAATCAAACCGTCATCTCATCCCACAAAAATCATAACCTACCCAAGATATTTGCCCAAAAACTGAAAAAACTATGGCTCTCAGACTCTGGAGACACTAAAACATAATTTTTTGGTTTAAAATATACTGTTATTGTGTAATAAATAAATAAAATAAATACATATTAGGTATTGCCGCGTCCGTAAGAACCTGATGTATAAAAATGTCACATGACCTAACCTCTCAGGTAAACATCATTAAAAAATGTAATAAAAAATGTGTAAAAAAAAAATCTATCTTATCCTGAAAAAAAAGATACCCTACATAAGACAGTCGCCCAAAAAATTTAAAAACTATTTCTTTTAGAATATGGAGACACAAATTTTTTTATTTTTTTTAATAAATGCTTTATTATGTAAAACTGAAACAAACAACAAAGGTCATAATTGGTATTGTAGCATCCGCAACAACCTGCTCTATAGAAATAGCATATGATCTAACCTGTCAGATGAACATTGTAAATAACAAAATATACAAACAATGCTATTTTTTGTTACCTTGCCTCACAAAAAGTGTAATATAGAGCAACCAAAAATCAAATGCACCCTAAAATAGTACCCAAAAAACTGCCACCTTAGTTTCCAAAATGGGGTCATATTTTGGAGTTTCTACTCTAGGGGGTTCATCAGGGAGGCTTCAAATGGGACATGGCAACTTAAAATTATCCCAGTCAAATCAGCCTTCCAAAAACCATAAGGCATTCCTTTCCTTCTGCACTACAGAATCAGGGCAATAAATATAGAGTTTTGTTTGGCTGTTAACCTTTGCTTTGTTAGCAGAAAAAAATGGATTAAAATAGAAAATCTGCCAAAAAAGTGGAATTCTGAAATTCCATCTACATTTTACTTTATTTCTCGTGAAACATCTAAATGTTTAACAACGTTTGTAAAATCAGTTTTGAATACCTTGAGGGGTGTAGTTTCTAAAATGGGGTCACTTTTTTGAGTTTCTACTCTAGGGGTGCATCAGGGGGGCTTCAAATGGGACATGGTGTAACTTCAGACCTAAACTGGTCCTTAAAAAGTGGGTTTTGGAAATTTTTCGTAAAATTTTCAAGATTTGCTTATAAACTTCTAAGCCTTCTAACATCCCCCAAAAAATACAAGGTAATTTAGAAAATAATCGAAACCTGAGGTAGACATATAGGGAATGTAAAGTAATAAATATTTTAGGAAGTATCACTATCTGTTTTAAAAGCAGAAAAATAGCAAATTTTTCAAAATTTTTGGTAAATTAGGATTTTTTCTAAATAAAAATGAAATATTTTGACTCACATTTACAACTCTCAATAAGTACGATATGTGACGAGAAAACAATCTCAGAATGGCTTGGATAAGTAAAAGAGTTTAAAGTTATCACCACATAAAGTGACATATGTCAGATTCGTAAAAAAATGGCAGGGTCCTTAAGGGGTTAAAATGAAATTGTATGAAAGCACAGTGATTCTTTAAGACCTGTAGAAATGGAAAAATCTGAGAATTTAAAATGATATCAACATTAATTTCTAATCATTAAAAAAACACCTGGGTTTATGATCCACTGCATAGAAACTCAATCTCCCCCTCCCCATTACACTGATTCCAAATCTCCTTCATTCCTAAAGCCTGTTTTAGACAGACAGATCAGCAAGTGATTGTCGGGAGTGAAGCGCTTCCTCACTGCAGTCGCCTGCTAGCTAGCGGAGGAGATGCTGCTATTACATTCAGCGATCTCCTCTGCAGCATGGGGAGAAACGATCGCTATGCTATCGCTCGTCACCATGCTGTCTAGCGGTTTGTCGGTGGCAGATTGTCATTAGACAGCATGATCTGCTGCTTGCAAGAGCTGATTTTTAGGAGTGCTTAAAATTCAGAATCCCAGATGAACGGGTGTTTGCTCATTCATTGGGCAATCGGCGCAGAATTACACTGCAAGATGTTCGAGAACGAGTCTCGAGTCTCAACCCCTATTTCCTGTCCATCTGTAATAATAACCACATTTGTATTGCTCTATTATCTTGAGGATACACTCAGGTCCAAAAATATTGGGATATCTACACAATTCTAACATGTGTGGCTCTATACACCACCACAATGGATTTGAAATAGAACAAACTTTACCCGCAGACTGTCCGCTTTAATTTGAGGGTATTTACATCCAAATCAGGTGAACGGTGCAGGAATTACAGCAGTTTGCATATTTGCCTCCCACTTGTTAAGGAACCAAAAGTAATGGCCAACTGTTGTGAAGGGTGTTTTCCTCACCAGGGAAAGAATTCTTCGGTCATCCACCAGAGTTGTTTTCCGTGGTCCTCAGGGTCTCACCGATGCGTTCCTTCTTTTTAAGAATGTTTCAAACAGTTGTTTTGGCCGCGTCTAATGTTTTTGCTATCTCTCTGATGGGTTTGTTGTGTTTCTCAGCCTAATGATGGCTTCACTGATAGTGACAGCTCTTTGGATCTCATCTTGAGAGTTAACAGCAACATATTCCAAATTCAAATAGCAGACTGGAAATGACCTCTGGACCTTTTATCTGCTCATTGTAATTGGGATAATGAGGGAATAACACACACCGGCCATGGAATAGCCGAGAAGACAATTGTCCCATTACTTTTGGTCCCTAAACAAGTGGGAGGCACATATGCAAACTGTTGTTATTCCTAAATCGTTCACCTGATTAGGATGTAAATATCCTCAAGTTAAAGCTGACAGTCTGCAGGTAAAGCGCATCTTGTTCGTTTAGTTTCAAATCCATTGTGGTGGTGTATAGAGCCAACAATTTTAGAATTGTGTTGATGTCCCAATATTTATGGACCTGACTGTATATCACCTCATGTACAAGTGTCTGCAACATCTGCTAAGTGCTGTGCCTTTCTCAAAGTCATTCGTTTGTGTTCTACCTGATGAAGGAGTCTGGTTGGGTGCCTCGTATAGGTCTATCGCCGATCTGATATTGATGACATATCCTGAGGAGAGGTCATCAGTATTAAAAACCTGAAAAACACCTTTAACATCACAGATTTTTCTGGCTAACCTGGTACCACGCTAGTTTGACCAATCTGTTAGAATCTGAGCCAAAACCAATTTCAAGAAACTTACTTATCTCTAATTATTATGGGTAGAAATCAGTTCCAGAGCTTGAGCAATGCATGAATGGGGAGATTAGGTCAGAGATGTATGAGGACAGGTTGTGAACCTGAGATTATATGTGGGGCCATAATGAGAGATTAGGTAAGGGATGTATGGAGTGCACAGGCCGTGGACAGTAGATTATGTGAGACTTTTTATCAGGAAATTAGGTCAGATATGTAAAGAGAGGAGAGGGCATGGAGAGGATATTATTTGAGGGGCAGAGTTGTATAGAGGGGAAAGGTTGTGGACTAGAGATTATGTGAGAGGAGATATTAGGAGATTTGGTAAGAGATGTATGGAAAGGACACTATGTGGACTCTATATGATCTGAGGGGCAAAGGTATATAGAGTGGACAGATTGTGGACAACATTTTTGTCATTTTCAGTAATTTGAACTGTATTTAGGGGGCAACACGTGGCAATTAACTGGCAGAGATGCAGTAGAAGAAAGAGAGGAGAGGTGGATTATTGGAGCTGGACGTTGAAGTTAGATTGAACTGATTGCAAGACTAGGAGATGCAAGGGCCACAATGGATGATGTTGCAGAAGTCTATAAATAAGAAAGGGTTACAAGGGAAGAAGGGAAACAAGGGAGAAGATGAAACAGCCACAATAGTAGAGGAGAGGGTGAGGTCATTTAGACCAGTAAATCCTGTCTTTACCTACATTATAATAATCACTTAAGACACTTAAGACATGCATTAAGACTCTACATTATGCACGTGTCCCATCTATGACTGAAATAGCACAAAAAGTCATCTAATTATTATAACATGCAAAAGGATATTTAAAAAATTTCAGCACTTAGATATTAATTGACCTGCCTTCATGATAGGTCATTCATATCAGATTGTAGGGATCTGGCACCCAGCACCCCACTTATCAGCATATGGAGCCATGTTAACATATTATATGATTAAACCCTCTTTCCTCGAAAATCTGCCAGTTTCAGAATTCAGAGAGGACTCCTGTCGTATATGATACATATGATCTAGTCAAAACTTTTAAGTGTATGTCCATCTTTACCTCCCAATATTTTATCTTTCCTTGGGCAACAGAAGACTTGTTACATTTTTAGAACCTTCTCACTATAGGATAACTTTGTTGGCTTCAAGTTGCTTGAGCTTGAATCTGAGTGGGGTGTGTGAACTAAGATGGAGATTGTCTATTTAGAGAGTTGATTTCCAGAAAATTATGTCTACTCAGTACTATATGCCCAATGAATTACTTTTATGGACATCACATTTGGTTTTGAAATCTGTTCATGATCTTTCTCAGTGCTGACCTGATCTCCTGGCTTCTGAAGCTGTATATGATGGGGTTAAATAATGGAGTAAAGAAAGTGTAGAGCAAAGAAAGGATCTTATTGAGGTTGGGTGAGTAAACACCTGATGGTGCACCATATACAGAAAGTAAAGAGCCGAAGAATATAGAGACCACAATAAAGTGTGATGTACAGGTGGAAAACGCTTTTCGCCTCCCAGTGTGTGTTGATCTTCTAAAAATAGTGGAAAATATACAAATATAAGTTAGGCATATAAAAACAAATGGGAATAAGGTGACAGTTACTGAAATGATCAGATCTTCCACCTTTACAATATAATTGGTCAAACAAGATAATTCCAGAAGAGCAACTGTGTCACAAAAGAAGTGGTCTATTACATTGGAGCCACAGTACTGCAGAACATATATCTGTGCAGCTAAACAGATGGAAGTCATAGAACCTGTAAACCAAGACCAAAACATGAGATGATACTGCAGATGAGAACTCATAATGGTATTGTAGCGTAAAGGGTCACAAATGGCCAAGTACCGATCGTAGGACATCACTGTGAGGATAAAACACTCAACAGTCTCAGAAGCACAAAAGAAGAACAGCTGAATGATACAAGGACCTAAAGAAATGGTAGTTCCTTCCTCCAACACCACATGTAGCATGATAGGTGCTATGGATATGCTGACCAGTATGTCTGTCATAGCAAGGTGACCAAGAAAGAAGTACATTGGAGAGCGAAGCTGTTGACTGGTCAACACCAATGTGATAATAACAAGGTTACTGATCAATGTCATTAGAAAGATACCAAGAAAAAAGTAAAGTGTGGGCAATTTCAAGCAACTGGGATTCTGGAATCCAAGTAGAAGAAATTTTGGGGTCAAAGTTTCATTCAGTAAATGTATGGTCTATATTGGAGAAAGATATGAATGAGTCTTCATGCAGGGAACAGATTTATAATGTGTACTATTGATTCCTGTAATATCGATCTACTGGTGTAATTGTATCAGTGTCAGCCTTACATTCACTTAAGGTTGAAAACCATTAAATTTGGTCCAAAATGGGATCTGTCCCATTAGAAAAAATCAGAATGGTCTCTTTCTTGGGTCTTTCCTGCTTAACTTTGGTGGATGGGAAATGATCCACATCTTAGGACCCGCTGTACTTAGTCAGTTTTAGACAGATCAAAATCTATATCAAAAGATTCTGAACACATGGTCACATCTTACACGCAATGGGTCCTCTCCTAGTCTCTTTTCTCATAAAACGACCATGGAGCAAATGATTATTCTCATTAGACCAAGAACCTAAAAGAAAGATGTCAGCTGAAAGGTTCCATGAACTGGACCTTAGAAGGAGGAGGGTTTGAGTCATGAAAGAGCAACATCTAGCTTAGTGTTATTAAACGCTGATCACATTAGCGCCATTGCTTTTATTATTACCTGAGCTATCACAGAGGTGATAGATCCATTTGTTTTACCCAAAAGAATATTCCAGTATTCTGGACATCAAAAACCACTGGATGAACCCTACGATTAAATTAACTTGTCTTTAAAGTATCTAAGAGATGCATTTAAGGGGTTGTTCAACCTTGGCGACTTCTTCTTTAGACTCCCTCCCCCCAGCATGTTCAGAGCCATGGTGGTATTTATACTTACCTGATCCCCACTGCTGCTTTCCGGTTCCATTGCTGTACCAATGGCTCTGCAGCTCCCTGCATTAACATCCGTTTTGATGTGCATCACATGACCACTGTAGCCAATGATTGGTTGACATATCACCCATGGGGCATGCAACCCAGTGTTGTGGCCATCATTGGCTGCAGCAGTCATGTGGCCCATATCAAAATGGATGTTGATGCGAGACGACCCAAGACCTGCAGGGTAATGATGGATCCGTAGCCAAGCTGCAGGGATCAGTTAAGTATGATTGTCACAGATGGACTGAACTTGCTGGGATGGTCTGAGGAAAAAGTCACCAGGTGTAAAGAACCCCTTTAATATGAAATGGCATTCCTGTCATGACAGATCCTCTTTAGCTCAATTGTTCATGTATAGGACTAAGCTTAGAAATGTACAAAATACCTGCATCATCTCAGCTAAAAAAAAATCTAAATTTAAAGCAAAAATCTTTCCTTATTAATAGTGTCTAAATCAGCACAGCAGCATGACCGTAGACATGTGTTGTATTCTAAATGTGTAGGGTGTAGTAATTAATGAGGCAGGAGCAGGTTGTTTATAAACACTTTCTAAAAACTGTAGGGACTTCTCCAAAATCCCAGGGAACTGCAATAATTATCAGGGGGTAAGAAAGCTAAGATTAACCTGTTATCTGACCAAACAGCAGAACATCAAACACCACATCACAAAACATCCAGGAAAAGTCACCATAAGAGCATTCTGATGATGGCTCTAAGTCACGTAGACTAGCACAGTGCCACCTCCTCCTGGCAGTTTCACAAAGTTTACTAAAGGCTAAGGTTTCGGTAAGGAGCAAAACCATGACTTGAAATAAAGGCCTATTTTGCAAATACTAAAATTATACTTCAGCTTGTTTCCCTTCTTGACTGCAATAAATAAGCCAAAACATACTTGTCACCACCAGATCTTAGAGAAGTTCTGTTAGACGTTCTTCAGTACCTTCTGCATGATCTTCTTTTGTTTTGCTTTCGTTTTGACATCTCTCCTCCCTCTCCCAACTGTCATCTATTAGCAGTGATTGCCTCCCTATATATCTCCTCCCCATACTGCCTTACCTTGCGGTTTATACAACTTCCTGGAGTGTGCTGATGCTAGAAGCTGTTACTGCTGCATCCACAAGATAAGTCTGTTTCTTTATTTCTGTTTTCCTGTGGGCTTGATCCTAGGTGACCCTGACTTCCTCCGTATTAAGTGTAGGGAGCCGGTGGTCGTGTCCCCTCACTATTATAGGGTGTTCAGGTGTCATACAGTCGAGGAACGAGGGTATGCAATTTTCTACCATTGAGATTTTTGCATAGGCTGAGCAGTAAGGGAGAGAGCTAGGGCTGTTACAGGGCTTACCCTTTTGTTCCTTAGTTTTGGATCAAGTCAGTCGGATCTTCATTTGTGTCTTCTAGTTTTCTGTAACACCATCCGTGACATTATAAACCGCCAAAACCGTCTTAAGCATGAATCCGGTTTGAACCTTGATTGACCGCATGCAGGGTCTTTCACTGGAGGTAGCAGATCTCCGGAAAACAGTCTCTCAGTTTGAGGTGACCGTTTCTGCTTGCGTTCATGGAATTAGTTTTGAGCCTAAAATCTCGCTTCCGGATACGTTCTCAGGGGGTAGTGAGAATTTTGTTAGTTTTAGAGAGGCTTGCAAACTCCATTTTCGCCTACTTCCCCATTCCTCTGGTAATGAGGAGCGGAGGGTGGGGATCATCATCTCGCTACTCAGGGATAACGCTTAGTCCTGGGCCTTTTCGCTGCCGGTGGGGGCACGGCCCCTCCGTTCAGTGGATGAATTTTTTTAGCCCTGGGTCAGATATATGATGATCCGGATCGTATTGCTCTGGCTGAGTCTAGACTACGTCTTTATGCCAGGGTAAACAGTCTGCAGAGATATACTGTTCAGAATTTCGGAGATGGGCAGCTGATACTGGTTGGAATGATGCTGCACTCCGAAGTCAATTTTGAAATGGCGCAGCTGTCAATCTCATTGATAATCAGAAAATAAAAATATATACCTGTTTTTGCTATTGATTCCGCTCCACTTTCTCAGAAATCGTTAAAGGGCATAGTTCACAATATCCGTTTGATTGTGAGTGATACTCATGTTGAGGATGTGTCATGTTTCGTCCTAAGCGGGTTGCCTACTCCTCTAGTGTTGGGGCTACCCTGGCTCACTAAACATAACCCCACCATTGATTGGCAAGCGAGGCAAATAAATGGTTGGAGTGACTTTTGCAGAGAGAATTGCCTCACGTCATCTGTTTTAGAGGTTTCTACTAAGACTGTACCATCTTTTCTCTCAGAATTTTCGGATGTGTTTTCTGAGAGTGGTGTTCAGGAGCTGCCCCCTCACAGGGAGTACGATTGCCCTATTAATCTCATTCCCAGGCGCCAAGCTGCCTAAATCTCGTTTATACAATCTCTCCCAACCTGAAAGGGTCACTATGCGTGCTTATATCTCTGAGAGCCTGAGAAAGGGACACATACGACCCTCGAAGTCACCTGTTGCCGCTGGTTTTTTCTTTGTTAAAGGGATTCTGTCACCTCCCCTAAGCCAAAAAATGATTTTAAAGCAGCCATGAAGCACAGCTTACCTGGATTAGGCTGTGCTCTTTTATCTTGAAATCCGTCCAGCAGTTACTGCAAAAAACGACTTTGATTGATATGTAAATGTGTCCTGAAGGTGCCCAGAGGGGCGTTTTTTTCTTCTTAGAGAGCCCAGTACCGCCCCTCTTTCAGTGCCCAGCCCGCCTTCCTTGTACTGTCTAACCGCCGCCCCCAGCCTGCCACAGCCTCTCCTCCCTCTCCTCCCCCTCCCTCACGCCGAACGAACTCTCGCACAGGCGCAGTACCCACTGAGGGCTGCGCCTGTGCGATCAGCAGGAGACTGAGGGCAGGAGCTTCATCCTCGTCACTGGGCATGCGCCGAGCCCAGTGACGTCCGATGCTCGCTCTTCCCTGCTGACTGAGGGAAGAGCGAGCATCGGACGTCACTGGGCTCGGCGCATGCCCAGTGACGAAGATGAAGCTGCTGCCCTCAGTCTCCTGCTGATCGCACAGGCACAGCCCTCAGTGGGTACTGCGCCTGTGCGAGAGTTCGTTCGGCGTGAGGGAGGGGGAGGAGAGGGAGGAGAGGCTGTGGCAGGCTGGAGGCGGCGGTTAGACAGTACAAGGAAGGCGGGCTGGGCACTGAAAGAGGGGCGGTACTGGGCTCTCTAAGAAGAAAAAAACGCCCCTCTGGGCACCTTCAGGACACATTTACATATCAATCAAAGTCGTTTTTTGCAGTAACTGCTGGACGGATTTCAAGATAAAAGAGCACAGCCTAATCCAGGTAAGCTGTGCTTCATGGCTGCTTTAAAATCGCTTTTTGGCTTAGGGGAGGTGACAGAATCCCTTTAAGAAAAAAGATGGTTCTTTAAGACCATGTCTGGATTTCAGGGAGCTGAACAGTATCACAATTCATGACCCTTATCCGCTTCCTCTGATCCCGGACCTGTTTAACCAGATTGTTAGGGCTAAAGTTTTTTCCAAGATGGATCTAAGAGGGGCATACAACCTGGTCAGGGTCAGAGAAGGAGACAAATGGAAGACGGCCTTCAATACCCCTGAGGGCCATTTAGAAATTTTTGGTTATGCCTTTTGGTTTGATGAATGCTCCAGCCGTCTTTCAGCATTTTTGTGAACAGCATTTTTTATCATTTAATGGGGAAATTTGTACTAGTGTATCTAGATGACATTTTGATTTTTTCTCCTGATATCAAAACTTATAAGGACCACCTACGTCAGGTCTTGCTCATCCTGCGGGAGAATAAATTGTACGCTAAACTGGAAAAATATGTGTTTGCGGTTCCAGTAATTCAATTTCTGGGGTTTCTTCTCTCTGCTTCTGGTTTTCGCATGGACCCCGAGAAGGTCCGCGCTGTGCTTGAGTGGGAGCTTCCTGAGAATCAGAAGGGGCTGATGCGTTTTTTGGGTTTTGCCAATTGTTACAGGAAGTTTATTTTGAATTATTCCTCTGTTGTTAAACCACTCACTGATATGACTAGAAAGGGGGTAGATTTTTCCTCCTGGTTGGTAGAGGCGCGTAAGGTCTTTTCTAGTATCAAGGAGAGTTTTGCTTCCGCTCCCATCTTGGTACAACCTGATATCTCTCTGCCCTTCATAGTTGAGGTTGATGCTTCTGAGGTGGGTGTGGGTGCGGTCTTGTCTCAGGGTCCCTCTCCTGCCAAATGGCGACCGTGTGCCTTTTTCTCGAGGAAAATCTCCTCCGCAGAGAGAAATTACGATGTGGGAGATAGGGAGTTGTTGGCCATCAAGTTAGCTTTTGAGGAATGGTGCCATTGGCTAGAGGGAGCCAGACACCCTATTACCGTGTTTACCGACCATAAGAATCTGGCCTACTTGGAGTCAGCCAAGCGTCTGAACCCGAGACAGGCCAGATGGTCTTTGTTCTTTTCAAGGTTTAATTTTGTTGTCACGTTCCGCCCTGGGGTTAAGAATGTGAAGGCGGATGCCCTGTCACGTTTTCCGGGAGGGGGGAACTTTGAAGACCCGGGTCCTATTTTGGCTGAAGGGGTGGTTGTGTCTGCTCTTTATCCTGAATTGGAGGCAGAGATTCAGGCAGCCCAGGCAGAGGCTCCTGTTCTTTGTCCTCCTGGGAGGTTGTTTGTGCCTCTCACTTTACGACACAAGGTTTTTAAGAAGCACCACGATACTGTCTTTGCTGGGCACCCGGGGGGTAGAGCCACAGTGGATCTCATTGCTCGGAGATTCTGGTGGCCGGCTCTTTGTAAGTCGGTTGAGGGTTTTGTGGCAGCCTGCGAGACCTGCGCTCGTGCCAAAGTCCCTTATTCACGGCCATCGGGTCCTCTCCTTCCGTTACCCATTCCTTCCTGTCCTTGGACACATCTGTCCATTGATTTCATTACAGACCTGCCTCGTTCCTCGGGGAAAACTGTGATTCTGGTGGTGGTGGACCGTTTTAGCAAAATGGCGCATTTTGTTCCTTTTCCTGGTTTGCCCAATGCTAAAATGCTGGCACAGGCATTTATTGATCACATTGTCAAACTGCATGGTATCCCTTCAGACATAGTCTCTGATAGGGGCACGCAGTTTGTTTCCAGATTCTGGAGGGCCTTCTGTTCTCACTTGGGGGTTCGGTTGTCATTCTCTTCTGCTTTCCACCCGCAGTCGAATGGCCAGACAGAGCGCGTCAATCAGAATCTGGAGACATATCTGCGTTGTTTTGTGGCGGAGAATCAGGAGGATTGGTGTTCTTTTCTCTCCCTTGCTGAGTTTGCTTTAAATAACGGTCGTCAGTAGTCCTCTGATAGGTCACCATTTTTTGGTGCATATGGGTTTCATCCGCAGTTTGGGACATTCTCTGGAGAGGGGGCTTCTGGTCTACCTGATGAGGAGAGATTATCCTCGTCTTTGTCATCTATTTGGCAAAAGATTCAGGATAATCTAAAGAGCATGAGTGAGAAATATAAGCGTGTGGCGGATAAGAGACGTGTGCCTGGTCCGGACCTTAATGTTGGTGATCTGGTATGGTTGTCTACTAAGAATATCAAATTGAAGGTTCCCTCCTGGAAGTTGGGTCCTAAGTTTATTGGGCCTTACAAAATCTTGTCCGTCATCAATCCTGTTGCCTACCGTCTTGATCTTCCTCAGACTTGGAAGATCCATAATTTTTTTTCACAAGTCCCTATTAAAACCTTATGTCCAACCCACTGTACCCTCCTCTTTGCCTCCTCCTCCGATTGTGGTTGATGGTAATCTTGAATTTAAGGTCACTAGGATTGTGGACTCTCGTATTGTCCGCGGTTCTCTTCAGTACCTCGTTCATTGGGAGGGTTATGGTCCTGAGGAGAGGATGTGGTTCCAGTGGCGGACATTAAGGCCACTTGTCTTCTCAGGGCATTCCATAGGTCCCATCCTGAGAAGGTGGGCTCTGAGTGTCCAGAGTCCACTCATAGAGGGAGGGGTACTGTCACCACCAGATCTTTGAGAAGTTCTGTTAGACGTTCTTTAGTACCTTCTGCATGATCTTCTTTTGTTTTGCTTTTGTTTTGACATCTCTCCTCCCTCTCCCAACTGTCATCTATTAGCAGTGATTGCCTCCCTATATATCTCCTCCCCATACTGCCTTACCTTGCGGTTTATACAACTTCCTGGAGTGTGCTGATGCTAGAAGCTGTTACTGCTGCATCCACAAGATAAGTCTGTTTCTTTATTTCTGTTTTCCTGTGGGCTTAATCCTAGGTGACCCTGACTCCCTCCGTATTAAGTGTAGGGAGCCGGCGGTCGTGTCCCCTCACTATTATAGGGTGTTCAGGTGTCATACAGTCGAGGAACGAGGGTATGCAATTTTCTACCATTGAGATTTTTGCATAGGCTGAGCAGTAAGGGAGAGAGCTAGGGCTGTTACAGGGCTTACCCTTCTGTTCCTTAGTTTTGGATCAAATCAGTCGGATCTTCATTTGTGTCTTCTAGTTTTCTGTAACACCATCCGTGACAATACTCCTGTCAGTTCGTGAAAGGGGGGAACCTAAATTATGGAAGTGAAATTTTAAAAGCAATGTCTATAATGTCTAAATGACCAGCTAAATAACTGGGTGTGTAAAAAGAGTCCCACTGAAATCTCACCAGTCTCACAAGAGCAACTTCAATACCATCATTATCCAGACTAACTCCACACATGGTTACTGGTTACCTCCACTGGTTCTAATAAGGTGGACTCAAGATTGAGACTTGACTTTTTTTTGCAGTATAATGAATTTAGTCATTTTCCCATTTTCTTGCTCCTTTGATACATAGTAACATAGTACATAAGGCCGAAAAAAATACATTTGTCCATCCAGTTTGGCCTGTCATCCTGCAAGTTGATCCAGAGGAAGGAAAAAAAACCCTGTGAGGTAGAAGCCAATTTTCCCCACTTAAGAGGAAACAAAATTCCTTCCCGACTCCAATCAGGCATCAGAATAACTCCCTGGATCAACGACCCCTCTCTAGTAGCTAAAGCCTGTAATATTATTACGCTCCAGAAATACATCGTAGTGATTTTACCATCAGAACTTAATAGTAGGGATCTTCCTACATTAATAGTTTCAGCAATGGTCAGGAATGAGGATACATATTAATATAACAAATAAAGTGGCACATTTATTGAGATCGTCGTTTTAGACCTCGGTCGTAATTAGAGATGAGCGAATTTTTTAAAAAAAATTAATTCGCTGGTTCACCGATTAAAAAAAGAAAAATGTGGTTTGATCCAAATTAAAAACTGTTATTTCCTGGCTGCAGAGAGCCTTTATAGGGGAGTATATATAGCCTTCACAGAAAATGCCAGACCGCTCATACTGATTATATCCTTTATTACAAAACGTACCACGAGAGAACTAAAAGTGAGAGTACGAGAACACGTTAGGGATATAAGGGCAGCGGTTAGTGAAGAAGATCCGTCTAATTTAAAACCTGTGGCGAGGCATTTTAAGGCATATCACGACTGCAGTCCGGTACATCTGAAGGTGCGGGCGATAGACTGTGTTATGAAAAACATCAGGGGTGGTAATATAACCAAAAGATTGGGGCAACTCGAATGTAAAGTGGATTTGGAAGCTAAACACACTGCATCCGAGCGGTCTCAATGAATCTACTGGCTTCTCCTCATTTTTTTTTTTTTTTTATTTTTTATTTTTTATTTTTTTTTTATTGTAAGTTTCACTATACAACAGGGAGGAACATAGTATCAAGGTTTAGGCTCGCAGGCCTCGCCAATGTGTTAGGTACAAATCAGAAATGGATTAAAATCGGTACAATGTACAGTACACACTTTAAAGACATACGTCAATCCTATCCCCCATAGGAGGGATTTCCAATATATGAGACATTCATGAGATCAGAGAAACAGACGCTCAGAAGAGCCATAAGACCAGGTAAGAGGCGTTGCATTCCATTTTTTGGGAGGTGAAGTTAAACATGGTAGTGCCTATGACCTGCCGTGCGATTGTGTATCATGGTTACTAAGGTATATCAACTAAATCAGGTTCCAATTGACTAGTTATGGTTTGGGGGATCTGTATTTAGCCCACAGAGACCATTTTTTGAGAAAAGACAGATGCGTACGAGATTCCCAGGAGGATAGTTCCTCAAACCTGAAGATCTGATCAATTTGTTGAGTCCATTGGTCCAAGGTTGGGACAGTAGTCTGAAGCCAATATTTGGGGAGTTGTAAGCGGGCCGCCAATATCATCTGTGTAAACACAAATGGTGGTCCTGCTTCCCCCTGTTCTTGAGGGAGTGAGAGGAGAGCAATTTGTGGAGAGGGTTTAAACGATGTGCCACAAACCCTGTTTGAGGTAGCGAAGACTTCACACCACCATATCTGAACCAGGGGGCATGACCACCAGATATGCAGGAAAGTTCCCCTCTCCCCAAGGCACCTCCAGCACGTGTCAGAAGCCGCCCCAGCAAACCTCGATAATTTATCAGGCGTGTTATACCATCTTGTAAGAATCTTGTAGCTATTTTCCTGGATTCTGACACAGCGGGAGGCTCCATGGGGAGCGTCTAGAAACTTAGGTAAAGACTCAAAAGGAAGTGTGATATTTAAATCCAATTCCCATTGTGTGACAAAGGATGGCTTAGCAAGCATAGGAGGTAGTCGCAGTTTGCTATATATCCATGAGGTAAGTTTCTTGGGTAATGTCTGTAAGGCAGTTAGAGCCTCTAACCATACCAGAGGGCGATGAAGATCCCCTACGTTGACATGCTGCTTTAAGTAGGCTCTAAGATAAGCAATTGAAATAAAGTCACGAGGGTGAGGGTTAAGCAGGGCATTTATGTCTCCTGAGTCCATCCATACTCCAGTTGGTAGGGCTAGAGAAATTAATGGAATTGAAGAGGACATCAGCCTTATTGAGGTGGTTTGCCTTAAAGTGGGAGGGGCCGTATTCAGTACATCTGCTACAGTCAGTGTGGGTGAAGGGAATGGAATGGAACAGTGTGTGGAGGATAGCCATTTCCAAGCTTCCAATGTGGCTCTGATGATTGGGTAATGAGACATGTGGCCAGAAAAAACCGTCTCTCGACCCAACAGATGTGCTCTAGCCGGTCTGTTCAAGATTTCCAGTTCCATCTGGACCACTGTGGAAGCTGGGGAAGTGCTCAGCCAAGCTAGTGCTCGGGAGAGGAGGATAGCCCTCCCATATAGCTCGGGGCTCGGCAAACCTATTCCCCCAGCATGCCTAGGCTTAATAAGAAGTGCCGAGGAGAGTCTCGCTCTCTTCCCATTCCAGATGAAGGAGCTGAATTTTTTCATAATCGAAGTGTAATAGTGTTTAGGGATAGAAATGGGGAGAACCTGTTGTAAATATGTGAGTCTGGGCAGTATTAATGAAGATATTAGATTCTTCCTACCAAACCAGGAGAGCATTGGGTTAGATCTGGCCAAATTGTCGATGGAATCAATGATAGATTTCTTTAAGGGGATATAGTTAAGAGAAAAAAGTTCCGTAATTTCTGGGCTAATTTTGACCCCTAAATACGTGATGTTGGGGGAGGACCAATTAAATGGGGAGTCCTTCATTAGAAGGCATTTTGTTGCCTGTGAAACCCCTGAGCAAAGGACTAATGACTTATTAGCATTAATTTTAAAATCTGACATTGTGCTATATGTATTCAGGTGGGATTGAATTCGGGGTAGGGCCGTTTTTGGATTAATCGTCATTATGAGCACATCGTCCGCAAAAGCAGCAATTTTCTGCTCCCTGCCTCCCAAACATAGACCCTTTATCTCCTGGTCCAACCTTATTTTTGCTAGAAGAGGCTCCAAAGCCAAGACGAATAGGAGGGGTGATAAGGGACAGCCCTGTCGGGTCCCGTTTCTAATAGGGAAGGAAGGTGATACAGTGCCATTTACTAGGACTGCAGCTGTTGCTTGTTCATACATCGAGAAGACTGCTTTGGTAAAAGAGTCAGGTAGGCCAAATCCTGAAAGTGTTTGTTTTAGGTATGACCAATTGACCCTATCAAATGCTTTCTCAGCATCTGTGCTGAGTAAAAGCAGAGGGGAGGACACGCGTTTAGCATGACAGAGGGTATTAATCACCCTCGTGGTATTGTCCTTCCCTTCCCTGTTGCGGACAAAGCCTACCTGATCTCTATGGACAAGTTGGGGAAGGAGAATGGCTAACCTGTTAGCTAGCATCTTGGCCAGGAGCTTAAGGTCTATGTTTAGGAGGGATATGGGTCTGTAGTTGGAACATAAACTGGCGTCTTTCCCTTCTTTAGGGATGAGAGTGATGTGGGCTGCCGTCATGTCTCTCGAGAGTGGAATTCCCGCAAGAGTCTGATTGCAAACTTCCAACAAGTGAGGAAGAAGAAGATCTTGGAACATTTTGTAATATGCTAACGGAAGGCCATCAGGGCCTGGACTCTTTCCTGTCGGCATTTGGTTCATTGCTGTCCTTAGCTCAGTTATGGAGAAGGGAGCTGAAAGAGTCGATTTCTGGTCTGTGTCAATGGTAGGGAGTTTGGTCGCTTCCAGGAAGGAAGATATGACAGTGGCATGGGATTCTGGTTCAGTTGTTGAGGGAAGGTTGTAGAGATCATTGTAAAATGAACGGAATTGAGACGCAATCTGGTTGACCGAAAAGATGGGGGACCCATCTTGTGATGTTAGCTGATGGACGTAGTTTGCAGACCTCCTCCCTTTAATCCTGTTCATTACAAACTTGGTGGCCTTGTCCCCATGTGCAAAGAATTTGTGCTGTGAGCTCATGTGGTATTTGGCTGCTCTATTGGCCAGTAGAGATCTGAATTTGGCTCTGCATTCTGACAATTTTTGGAGATGGGCGTCAGTGGGTTTAGCTTTATGATGTGATTCTAAAGTCTGAATATTTTTCAGAGTGTCCTCTATTTCACTTTCCCTCTTTCTCTTTAGGTGTGTGCCAATGCTAATAAATTGTCCCCTCACTACAGGTTTATGAGCATCCCAAAGAGTATTGGCCGTTGTATCTGGATTTTTATTTAGGGAGAAATATTCTGTTATGTGTTTAGATATCCGATCAACCGAGTCCTGATACCCCAGGAGGGTTTCATTTAAGCGCCAGTTGAAGCACGAGGGCGTTTCACTAGGGGCCAACACTGAAATATATATTGGGGAGTGGTCTGAGATGTGTATAGCACCAATGGTCGCCTCTCTGCATAGGTGTATGTGTTCTTTAGAGATAAAGAGGTAATCAAGCCGGTGGTAAGTTTTATGTACTTGGGAATAGAACGTGAAATCCTGGACACTCGGGTGGAAAGATCGCCATACATCGATCAAATGGAGATCCCAGAGGGTATTTCTGACCTTTTTTAGAAACCTCTTGGAATGGGACGATTTATGGGAGGAGACATCCAGTTGAGGATATAAGGCGACATTGAAGTCGCCCCCAACAATTACTATACCCTCTTTAAAGGACTCTATAATGGGAAAAATGTCAGAAAACCAACGGGCTTGGTTAGAGTT
The DNA here is from genome assembly GCF_014858855.1 of Bufo gargarizans. Taxonomy (NCBI): domain Eukaryota; kingdom Metazoa; phylum Chordata; class Amphibia; order Anura; family Bufonidae; genus Bufo; species Bufo gargarizans. Next base: position 3,326,565 of record NC_058081.1, on the reverse strand, counting down.
TGGGGCGTATAGATTTATAAAAGTGTACGTCTGCGGCCCTATGGTGCCCTTAAGTAGGATATACCTGCCTTCTGGATCTAGGCTTTGGCTAGCAAATTTAAAGGGGATCCTCCTCTGTAGCCCTATGCTGACCCCACTGGAAGCTGAGGAGCTACTCCCACAATGGTACCAGTTGGAGAAGTGGGAGAATCGCATGTCTGGGTAGTGGTTAAAGCGGAAATGCGTCTCCTGAAGGAATATCACTCCAGCTCCAGCTTTTCTTAGAATGGCAAAGATTTGGCTCCTTTTGGAAGGAGAGTGAAAACCTTTGACATTATAAGAGGCCACTGACAGGTCAGCCATTATTTGTTATGTGTGTGGGTTTACCTTGTAGCTGTTGTGGTCCCTGTCTAAGAAGTGTATCGGATCTTTTGTGGTCTTCTACCTCTGGTACCATTGCAGCTGTGCTTGTATGGGAGACAATCCAGATCAATATAATAGGCGAGAACCTTGAGTTAGGGGTAAGTAGGGGAAATAGAACACAATTTGTTAAACAAACAAGAAACATGAACAAAGACATAATGTAATATGTCAAAGACATAATGTAATATGTCATAATCTGGAGGGGGTTGTTTGGTCTATGGACCGTTTAAGAGAGACCGTATAACGCCCTGAGAGGGGGTAGAAGCAGAGCAGAGAGATGGGGGAAACACGTACAGGTATACGGAAAACCATCTAGTCTCATGCAAACAGTGGAATCCCAAACTCTAGACAGTAATATACGAGAATTTCAGCATGACAATATTGCCTGAAAATTACCATACTATACTATAGGCAAGAGAGTTTTCCTAATGCTCTTGTGAGAGACTTCTCGGGGTGAATTGCAGACCCCTCCTCTTGGAGCGAGAAGACTTCGGCGTACGTAGTACCTCAAAAGGAACCACCTTGGGTATATCAGGCAGGGCACCGAGGTCCTGGAAGAGTTCCCAATTTTCAATCTGCATGGGTGGCACATTTAGGACCTCAAAGGCAGAAGTGAGGTCTGTATATGACGAGATGTTTACTCTCTTGCCCGCGTATGTGAAGGATATGCCAAACGGGTAGGACCAACGGTATAAAACCTTTTTGGAGCGCAACCAATCTGTCAGAGGTTTAAGGGATCTGCGCTTCTTCAGCGTTGAAGGGGCTAAGTCCTGGAATATGTCAATCTTGGAATCCTTGTATATCAAGTCAGGGTGATCACGTGCGGCTTCCAGAACGGCGGTTTTCACTTGAAAATTCAGGAACCTACATATTATGTCCCTAGGAGGTTCGGCTGGCTTAGGTTTGGGCCTGAGGGCTCTGTGCGCCCGTTCTATAATTACTTCTTGGGAGAAGTTAGGGCCCAGGAGTGATCCGCAGATATCCATGATGGACGCTGAAATGTCTCCTGTTGAGACTGATTCTGGCACTCCACGGAATCTCAGGTTATTTCGGCGCCCCCTGTTTTCTTGATCTTCTAACGAGCAGTGGAGGTCGTTTAAGTATAGGGCACAGCGGCGAAAAGAGTCCGTTACCGCAGTCTGGTGATTTATTATCTCTGCTTGGTGCTGCTCAAGTTTCTCCACACGGTCGCCAATATGTCTCACCTCGTTTCTGCAGGCAGACAATTCTGAGAGGATCGGCTCCATAATCCTGTTCAAAGCACGGTCCAGGTATTTTCTTGTAACCGGAAGGTCAGAGCCGGCCTGTGCTTCATCTGAGTCGCTTTCACCCTCTGACTGTGCAGGAGCGCGCTTCGGAGCTTTGGCCTGTGGAGTCGGCGCCATCTTAGGCTCCCTGGCAGCCATCGTTGCGGCAGCTTTCTTTAAGAATTTCTCCATTTCTCCTCCAGCAATCTGAGTTTTGGAGGGAGCTGGGGTGTCAGCATGCTTAGCGTTCCCGATCTTCACCATCTCCGCTAATGTAGGCTAATTATAGCTGGCGTTAGGGACGAGTCTCTTCACATATCACGGAGCTATGCGACCATCTTCATCCGGCGTAAGCTCCGCCCCTTCTCCTGCCAGGTTCAGACTTTTAAAACATTTTATGAATGTGGGGGATTACTGTTGTAATTTTAGGATACCGTCTCTTTAAATCTGCCGATTTCACCTAGAAGATATCCTTATATTTAAAGTTCAATGATGTAATCTTCCTTGCAATGCAGCTTGTAACATTAACAACAGGAGTGTGTCTCCAGTTGGTAGCTTTAGCAGCTTTTCTGGCTGTAGCCGAGCTCTGTACTTAATGCTAGCACAACAGACAGTTAAAATTTCGCTCCTCTCAGAGCCGGCGGATTGATCCGTTTAGTGATTCGGCTGCCAGGTCCTGCAAAGTAACAATGCCGATCTCATGTGGCAGGGAGTATAGCTGCCAAGGTTCTATATTTTACTGCCACTTGGTAAGGACAGCTCAGGGCACTCACCACATCTATGATCGCTCGGGCAGGGATGTCCTGGGTGGTCTTCGGTGGTTTTCTAATTTCAAAACGGCCGGATCTACTTTCTCCGGTTCAAAGCTCTGTCTGATCGGCTTCAAGCGACGCTGCAGATTCACCGCCTATCCGGCGGGTCCCAGATACTGTGGCCTCACACCTAAGGCAGACCTCACGTCCGCTGAGGGCCTCTATTAAATCCAGCGGCAGGTGGTGAAAAAGCCGCGGGGCACGGCTTCTGTGGCCCGGGTGAGCGCACCAATAAAGTCCGGTGCTCACGAAGTTCTTGTAGGCCGCAACTCCCCGCCGCCTCAGATATAGGAAAAGATTATATCTCCTTGATCCGGGCGATGATCTGAGTAAGGATCTGTTGTTTCAGGCGTAGCTAAGCCTTAATTTGCCGAGTTATATCGGTTTATATCAATTCTTTCTGCAGAGCTCCTACATGCTACTTCTGGTCGGCTCTGCAGCTAGCTCCGCCCCCCCGCTTCTCCTCATTTTTATAGTATGGGGTTCACGGGTCTCCACACCCAAAGTTTTTTCTTTTCTTAGTTTTAATGTTATTTTTATTAAATATGTCTAACCCTTACCTTTCAGGGTCATCGCTGATCGACCTAATATTGTTATCTCATCACAGCATATGTCTGGAGAGATAGGACAATATACTGGGAGCACAATATGGGATAGCTTGCACTAAGACATTAGATAGTTATATGGCTTTTGGGTGGGCTAATACCGATAGAGGGCAGGTGCTGTTCTGTCTTCTCCCTGTTGCATAATTGGAGATATAGTTTCTACCCTAATTCGGCATGGGATAGATGACAATTTTGTAGTGATGTGTCATTATTTATTTTAATCTTCCTTTTTTTCACTTTACAATGTGTGTTATATATACACTTTCATGCTTATAGTTGAGACTATTATTTTTGATACTAACATTCTAGACAGCACAATTGAAGATATTAATGTTATGGATTTCCTTTTTGTATTTTGGTTATTAGGCTTTTGTCCCTTAATGCACTCATGCACTTTATAAGATATTATTGCTTGGTAAGGATAAGGAGTATGTAACCAGTTTATCGATCTAAGTATCATATAATTGGTGTATATATATTATATATTATCTATTATGAATAATGTTTATAATCATTAATATATTTTCACATTTCACATAGTTTATATGTATCGACCATTACGAAAAAATATATATGACCGTCTTAGATTGTCATAATGTGATCTATCTTATGCCCAATGTTCTGAATTTCTGATTCTCTCTATGTCTAATGAAGGTGGCCGCCTCTCTATCTCTTCCTGCTCCCATACTTCTGAAAATTGTTACATCTGCTGTACATTTAGACCGTCTTATATCTGAATATAGTAATGTGATCATTTTGTTGCGATTTTGAATTGTGTACAACGAGTCGGGATGACGTCACAGGGCCGCGACAGTTCTGTGCGCGGTTATGTGACGCCGTCCTCACCATGTGACCGCGGGAAGGTCATGTGACCGCCGAAACGCGCGGTGGGGTTGGCGCCATCCTGGAGGAGACACAGCATGGGTAATTGTCCAATGTTTACTAGATCCATTACATTTATCAACTCTTTGCACATGCACTTTAATGAATGAGAATCATGTTGAATAATAATGGACTTGCATCCGCTGTACATCTCCTCCAGTGATGTCGTTTTTTTCTCCTGCACTTTGTTTTTAATCATGTCTGTATTTAATCATGCAAACATATTGTGAGTTTTGTAATAAAGGATATAATCAGTATAAGCGGTCTGGCATTTTCTGTGTAGGTTTTATATATATATATATATATATATATATATATATATATGTATATATGATGGTTGCCATAGGCTTAATCAATTACTTGGACAAGTAATCATCCCTTGGTTGGGGCGAATATCGGATGTTGTTTTATAGTGATGTAGTACACTGTGCCTTGCAGTAACACGCATAGGGAGTCTGCTGTGGTAGTGACATAATACTGTGAGTCCGTATGACATGCAGATGACAGGTGTCACTCTTAGAATCACTGCACACTTCACTTATTTGGGCAGTCACGGGGCCAAAACTGACCAAATAAGTATGAACTCAGCCCTACAGGTAGAACAGAAAATGAAAAACAAAAAAATTTAGTGGCAATTCTGGAGGAGCTGCTCAGCCCATGACACTGTGGCGTGTCTTTAGTTAGGGGAGCAGCCCGACCGCATGTGGACCGCAGTAATCGACTAACCCCAGCAAAATATGCATACAATGGAGGATATCGACGCGGTCCACATGCACCACAAGAGCAAACTACACAGAATGTAGCAATCATAGAGAACACACAGAGAGAATGCACCAAACAGATATAACACTGACTATGCTGGCAAGACATAAGTAAAGGTATTAAAAGCTGAGACTTTCGCCAATATGTTCCAGTCATGGAGATATCGGAGCCCACATGCACCACGTCACGGTTCTCAGCATGGCAAGGGGTCCTAACCACTGCTCTGACTATGGTGTGAACACGGTCTGGGGATGATATAATTCAGCTCACAGCCAAGCTCCCCACAATTGCCCAGCATAAATGCTGTGGTTGTACAATGTGGATGAAGCCAGGCCGTGAGCCACACCCACACCAGACCATGTGAGGGAGGTTACCAGGTGCAAAAAAGTGCTGGAGTGCCAAGTGAAGGCAAACGCACTCAAATCTAACAAGACAGAAAATGAAAAACAAAAAAATTTAGTGGCAATTCTGGAGGAGCTGCTCAGCCCATGACACTGTAGCGTGTCTTTAGTTAGGGGAGCAGCCCGACCGCATGTGGACCGCAGTAATCGACTAACCCCAGCAAAATATGCATACAATGGAGGATATCGACGCGGTCCACATGCACCACAAGAGCAAACTACACAGAATGTAGCAATCATAGAGAACACACAGAGAGAATGCACCAAACAGATATAACACTGACTATGCTGGCAAGACATAAGTAAAGGTATTAAAAGCTGAGACTTTCGCCAATATGTTCCAGTCATGGAGATATCGGAGCCCACATGCACCACGTCACGGTTTCTCAGCATGGCAAGGGGTCCTAACCACTGCTCTGACTATGGTAGATGTTAGCACCAAGAAGAACCGCACACCTTTCACAACATCGTCAGCTGATTCCACGTAGATGTCTACAGAACCTATTCTATTAAACACTTATACAAGTAGAGCCCCCGACAGAGTGGAGAGGGTGTCAGCATGAAGGACACGGAGCAGTTCCTCCCCTGTGTGACTCCGAACAGAGTCACACAGGGGAGGAACTGCTCCATGTCCTTCATTCACATGTGCTGGGCACGACGGTGTCAAGCTGTTCTGCACCTCGTTTCCCTGGGCAAACACCCAGGAAAAAGAGGTGCAGAAGAGCGTGACACCGTCGTGCCCTGCACATGTAGTATGCTGGAGGGGCACTGTGAATTGTCCCTGCAGTGGAGGCTGAGGGCACGGTGAAGGCTGAGGAGGCAGAGGCAGAAATTGTCGCAGGACCAACGGCGTGAGAAGGTGGAGGTGGAAGCGGCGACATCTAGCCAAGTTGCTGGTGTGGCTGTGCAGGAACCACATTCACACAGAGAGCCGTAACGGACATATATTGTCCCTGACCGTAGTTACAGCTCCACACGTCGGTGCTGCCGAGCACTTTGGCAGACACCGACAGGCTCAAGGACTGGCCCACCTTCTGTTCTACACATGTGTACAGGGCTGGTACTGCCTTTTAGGCAAAGAAATGACGGCTTGGGACACTCCACCTCGGCTCTGCTCAAGCCATCAGTTCTCTGAACTTGGAAAGGGAGGGACTGCAGCAGCAGCAACTTGGACAGGAGCACGTTCAGCTTCTGCTCCGTTGGATGAGTGCACGCATACTGTTGTGTCTTGGCAATCGCTTCGGTAATCGATTGCTGACGGAATGACTCACGAGGAGTAGGAGCATGAGGAGCAGGAGCATCAGGACCAGCAGATGATGGGAAGGACAGACAGCTCCCTTCGGCTGAGGTGGTGGAGCCTTGACTGCCTTAAAGCTGCATGCCACTGGGTAATGCTGCAGCAGGCTGGACCACCACATCGGAGCCACGGTTCTCCCAGGCCACTTTATGGTGATGCTGCATATGTTGACACAGAGCCGTGGTGCCAACATTGGCACCCTGGCCACGCTTCACCTTCTGCCCACAGATTCTACATATGGTCATGTTCACCTTCCCCGGCGGTTTCACAAAAAACTGACACACCGCCGAGTAGGTGATTTTACTCCCAACACTACGCCCTGACTGACTGCTACTGCCTCTGCCTCTGTGAAGCCATTCATCGCTACTTTCCGGGCTGGTAGGCTCCTGCGAAGTGGGTGGTCTACCCTGGGCACGTTTGGCTACTGACCTCCCACTGCTGCCACCCTGCTGACTCCCGACCACGCTAGTGACTGGCAAACTCTGTAATTTTCTCACTTCAGCACACAACGACTAAAAAGCCCTTTTTTTCCCCCCACTAATACATGACACAAAAGGCTTTAGAACATATAACTGCTCCGCTGAACAGCAAATATATTTTACTTTTGCCACTAATACACGACAAAAAGGGCCATAATTTTAGCGCTTCACCACACAACAGCTAATTTGCGAATATTCAACGAATATTCTACAAAAATTTGAATATGACCCCTGCCACTCATCACTACTAGTGACCAACTTGTCCACCAAGATGGACACCATGTTGAAGCATCTTAATAGCATCTCCCTTGTATAGACCTAATTTGAATCCCAGTTACCCCATTGAGCTGCCGTATAGGGATGAGCGAACCTAGACCGTAATGTTCGGGTTCGTACCAAACATTATTGTGTCTGGGTACCCAAACTTGAACACAGATTTTGCTGCGGAAGTCTGTGATCGGGTTCAGTGTTCGGGTGAATAATAAAACTTGTTGAAAGGCTACAGTCCAGCCAATCCACAAGATTATAAACTGTGGGCACTTTGAAGCCTTCACAGTCATGCCTAGTATTGGAATGGCTGTGAGTGGCTGGAGCACATGTTGTGCCAGCATTCTGCTCTGACTAGTGTAGGGACAGGACGCTGCTGCAGTAAGGGACATTTTTAGGCTTTTAAAGTGGCTGCTAAGTCTGTGGGTGACCTATAGCCATTTTTGGGGTGCAGTACAGCGTCTTTGCATCCACCACACTGTGATAATATAGTTAATCAGTCTGTTAATTTTGTGGGTGACATAAATCCATTTTTTGGGGTGAAAAACATCTCCTTTGCATCTATCACAAAGAAATGCAATAGTTAATTAGTCTGTTAATTTTGTGGATGCCCTCAAAGAATGAGGACAGCATCAAATAAGGTAAGTGGCTGTGGTCGTGGTGCTGCTGGTGTTCATATTGAGGACTTATAGATGATCCAAAGACAAGATCTGTTGTGTTTCTCACTTTTCCATCCTTCAGACAGATCAGAAGGGTAAAATAAATGGTGATGTCAACACGGCCATACAGGGACACTAGTGGCCCTGTCACAGAGTGGTTAGGGTGGCAACAGCGAGAGGAGTCAACATAGTGGTCAGTCACAGAGTGGGGAGGGTGGCAACAGCGAGAGGAGTCAACATAGTGGTCAGTCACAGAGTACGGAGGGTGGCAACGCATGAGGAGTCAACACAGTTGCCCAGTCACAAGAACTTGGCAGCAGAGGCAGCAGGTGTGTGGTATCAGGCATGTGGCAGCATCAGAATAGTGGCTGAGGCATGTGGCCAAAATAAACTGGCTTTTTTCACAATGTTTTGGTGTGGCATCCAGAATGATCTAGTCTAATGCATCAGTCACTGGTGTGTGGAAATCCTGGCAGATCCACGCCTGATTCATCTTTACAAAGGTTAGTCTCTCAATAATTTGGGTGGAAAGGTGAGTTTTCTTTGGGGTAACTATGCCCCCCGCCACACTAAACACCCGCTGATATGCCACGCTACTGGCTGGGCAGGAAAGCTTGTTCAGGGCAAACTCGTCCAGTTGTGGCCACAAAAAGTTTGGCTGCCCAGTAGTCCAGGGAATCTTGGATCTGGGGTCGGAGGGTGCACTCAAAGTATGCAACCACATGCTGGTTCAGGTTCTGCTCCATATCCTGCTGCTGGTGGGTGGTTTTTTTCAGTAGGATGTGAAGAAAAGAGCTCATTAGAGACTCCAGGCTGTAAAGGTGTCAGCATTGTATTTCACAGGAACATACACTCATACTTGCCTACTCAGAGAGGAGTGTAGAGTCTTTTTCCTGAAGGGGTCCCTGTCAGGTACCCAGATCTTCATTGCCAATCTCTATGCCGCTAACCAGCACACAATATATTGAATTGTGACCACTCTAAGTTCTTTGGGCATTTGCTGAGCGCCTCTTTAATAGTCAGAGGACATTTTAAATTAGCTCTGGACCAGATTCTACACAACTTTACTCCAAGATCTCATATTGCTCAAGTGTCCTTTGCAAACCTAGGATGTGTTTGTAGTGTCTGGACCTTATCGATGCCTGGCAACTGCAACACCCCCTCTCTACTCTTTTTTCTCTCAGATATATAACTCTAACCATTGACTATATTATCTCCTTATCTCTGGCTGATACGTGTCCAGTGTACACTTCACTATAGTGGGCTCAATAACTCACTAGCAGCACCCCAGTCAAACTCAAGTTCTCTATAACTACTTTAACACCGCAAATGTGGACGTGGACACTTAGGGCTCATTCAGATTGACAAAAGTTGGTGACTGCATCCGATCCACAATTTTGCAGATCAGATGCAGACCTATTCATTTCAATGTGGCTGCAAAAGATGCAGACAGCACACCGTGTGCTGTCCGTATCCGTGCTTCTGTTCCTGTAACCTCTCCTACTTCTATGTCTTCTGCAGCTTCGGCGCAGCTCATTCATCAATTTGTCTAACTAACCAGCTCTATTCCTCCATTAAGGAATACCCTGAAAGACCATACAATATATTAATAGGGTCATTTATCAAACGGGTGTAAAGTAGAACTGGTTTAGTTGCCCATAGCAAGCAATCAGATTCCACCTTTCATTTTCCAAAGGAGCTGTCCAAAATGAAAGGTGGAATCTGATCTGATTGCTATGGGCAATTAAACCGGTTCTGGTTTACACCAGTTTGGTAATGACTAGAGATGAGCGAATCGAAGCTGACGAAGTGGAATTTGTTCAGAATTTCAGGAAAAATTTGACTCGCACCAAAGCCGAATTTCCTCGTGCTTCCTGGTCACGAATCACATTTTTTTTTAAATGGCTGCTGCACGTGTGAGAACATGAAGAAAGGAACTCTGGTGAGGCAGGATCACCCATAATGCCATGCATGCATGCAGCCAATAAGCAACCTGTGATGTCACAGCCCAATAAAAAGCGGCAGTGTCAGGATTTAAACCTGTGACCAGCCACATCCCAGGCGGTAGCCCTGCTTACTAGGCTACCGTCCTCTCTGGACATTCCTCCCTGAAGCCTATTAGTTAACCTCAGTCTTGCCAAGCCTTGCTCATCACCCTTGATTCCCCACACCTGGTACTTCCCTATATAAGTCCAGCCCGTTGCACTCCAGTTTGCTGATTATTGAGCTCCTGAGCCTTGATCAAGCTTCTCCTCATCTGCTGCTCTTGCTACTACTGGAAATCCACTGCTGACCAGGAATTGACTACCGACTACTCTTCTGCTTTGTCCCTACCTACTGAACTGCTACCACCGTTGCGATCCGGATTGTCTGACTACGCTTACTGCCGCCTGCCCTGACCCACCGCCTGCCTACCGACTACGCCTCTGTCAGACTTCCTGCACCTACTACCTGCCTGTGGTCCTTGCCACTGGGCTCCACTCCTACCTCCAGCCAGCTGTCCTCTTACTCAGGTGAGCCCGTAGGACTGTTACAGAATAATCAGCCTACTATGGAGTCCACAATGGCCACTCTGCGTAAGCAGGTCTCCGAACTTCAAGAATTTGGTACTACATATCAGGAGAAATTTGCCCAGCTCCAAGGCGTAGTCCAAAGCCAACAGAGCGAGATTATTGAACTACAGAGGCAACTCCTGGATGTCCGCGGCGCGGCTGCAGACACCCGCATGCCACTCCCATCAAGATTCGGCGGCGCCAGGCGCCAGTATCGGGGGTTTATAAACCAATGCCGCATCTATTTTCAGATGTACCCGGCCTCCTTCACCACCGAGAAAAAGAGGGGGCTATTCATGGTCAATCTCCTGACGGATGAAGCATTAGCATGGGCATCACCATACGTGGAGACTAACAGTCAGCTCCTGAACAACCTAAACAACTTCATCACCGCCATGAGCCAAGTCTTCGACGACCCCAACCGCTGTGCGACACAGCAGCGACAGCCGAGGCGCGACTACATAGTCTGCGGCAAGTTAGACGCTCCGTCGCCGAATACACCACTGAGTTTCGCCGTTGGGTCACGGACACCACCTGGAACCCAGCGGCACAGAGGAGCCAATTCCGGCGAGGCCTGTCCGAATTAATAAAAGACGAACTCGTCAGAGTTGAGGCCCCGGACGATCTGGATGACTTCATTCAGTTATGCATCCGGATAGATCAAAGACTCTCCGAGAGGAAGAAAGAAAGACTCTGGTCCTTGGACCACAGACCCACTTACTCCTTCTCTTCCACCGCCCAGCGCGACCCCCAGTCAGCAACTGAACCTATGCAGGTCGATGCTCTACGTAGGTCTCTATCCACAGCTGAGAAGGAGAGACGGCTGGCCGAAAACCTCTGCCTCTACTGTGGGGAGCCGGGTCATTTTGCCATCAAATGTCCTCATAAGATCCGAAAGACTATTGCCGTCACGGAACTAAAGGAGCAACCACAGACTCCAACCCCGCCAGCAACCCCTGAAAATAACAACACGGTGGCTCTTGGATCCCACTTCATCGTCCCCATCCTCATCGACATTGAGGGGCGACAACTCCCCTGTTCAGCGATGTTAGACTCCGGGGCGGGAGGCAACTTCATGGACCTAACCTTCGCCCGCGAAAAGAACATTCCACTGACAATCAAGCGAGCCCCCGTTGACCTGGAAACCGTCAACGGATCCCCACTCTCCTCGGGGCCGGCTACTCACAAGACCACCGAACTACAACTCCTCATAGAACCCGATCACCGTGAAAAGATCCACTTCTCACTGATCGCCTCCCCGAAGTTCCCGGTGATCTTGGGCATCCCATGGTTGGCCACCCACAACCCCTCGGTGGACTGGGAAACCCGCTAGCATACGATTCCCGTCCGAGTTCTGCTCGCTAAATTGCTCCCACAAACCCGTCCTTCCACCTGAAGACACCACCATCTCAAAACTATCCGTCAAGGATCTGCTACCCCCTCAATACCGTGAGTTCCAGGATGTCTACGACAAGAAAAACACAGACAAGCTGCCACCACACCGACCCTACGACTGCCCTATAGAACTATTGCCCTTTGCAGTAACTGATACCCTTTGGCAGTATCTACCCCCTCTCAGAGCCTGAACTCAAGGCTCTGAAAGAGTACCCGGACGAAGACCTGAGGAAGGGGTTCATCCGGCCCTCTACCTCCCCCGCGGGAGCTCCCTTTTTCTTCGTAGAGAAAAAAGACTCCTCCCTGCGTCCCTGCATAGACTACAGAAAGCTTAACAACATAACTGTAAAAAAACGGTACCCGCTCCCACTGATTTCAGAACTCCTCGAGAGACTCCGGGCAGTGAAGATCTTCACTAAACTCGACCTTCGAGGGGCCTACAACCTCGTACGAATCCGCCCTGGGGACGAATGGAAGACCGCCTTCCGGACGCGTTATGGTCATTTCGAGTACCTGGTCATGCCTTTCGGACTCTGCAATGCTCCCGCCACCTTCCAGCACTTCATTAACGACGTCCTCAGGGACATGCTGGATCTGTTTGTAGTCGTTTACCTGGACGACATCTTGATCTTCTCTGAAGACCTCGAGCAGCACCGCAAACACGTCCGTAGGATACTGCAGAGACTCCAACAGAACTCTCTCTATATCAAGCTAGATAAATGCGAGTTTGAGCAAACCACCACTCAGTTCCTCGGATACATCATCTCCCCAGAGGGCCTAAATATGGACCCGAGGAAGGTCCAAGCTGTGTTGAACTGGCCTGTTCTGAGAAACGAGAAGGAGATAGAAGTTGGCGAAGCCAATGAATCTTTGTATCGGAAGTTTATCCGGAACTTCTCCAAGGTCATAGCACCAATCACCCAACTCACCAAGAAGGCAGTCTCCTTCTCCTGGACACCCGAGGCCCAGGAGGCCTTCACCAAGTTGAAACTCCTCTTCACTTCTGCTCCAATCCTAATCCACCCGAACCCCGAGCTGCCATTTACTGTCGAAGTGGAGGCATCAGACTCCGCGGTGGGGGCAGTTTTGTCACAACGGACAGTGGAGAGGATGCTATTACACCCGTGCGCATATTTCTCCCGCCAGATGTCCCCCTCCGAGAAGAACTATGACATCGGGAACAAAGAACTACTGGCGATCAAGGATGCCTTCTCTGAGTGGAGACACCTGCTGGAGGGAGCCACCAACCCCATAATCGTACTAACTGACCACAAGAACCTCGAGTTCATCCGCAGCGCTAAGAGACTCTCAGCCAGACAGGCTGACGCCCTCTCCAGAATGACATGAAGAGAAGGAGCATCCCTCGGCGCAAGGAACCAACCAGAGGCAGACGATAAATCTTCAAGAGTATTTATTGCAATCACACAACGCGTTTCGGCGAAAAGGGTCCCCTTCATCAGGTGAAGAATATTGCATAAAGAGTGGACAAACATGCTGGATATATATACACAAAAAAGTGGTCACATGCAAACAAGGTCAGGGGGGAGGTGGGCGTCACCTCAGAGAAACCCAAACTAGAAACAAAATGATCAGTATACAAAACGATGCAATAAGGTATACATATGAACAAACTAGCCCTTTTGGGCTTACAGACTAATCCATTGATGTATTTTTGAAACATTAACAGGAAGGGACATCGCTTCCAAATGCAGCCCATTGCTGGGGAGGAGGAACGGCGTCACACAGGGTCACATGATCGCAGTTCCGATCATGTGACTTATGGTGCAGTGCTTGTTGCTGGGTGACGAGACGCTTAGCAGCCGGCATGAGAGGAGGCTCGGCATGCTGAGGGATCCTGCGCCCTGCTGCCTTCATAATAAGATCGGCAGCGCTACAGAGGGAAGAATGTGACGCCCTACTTAACTAGAGAGAGTAAAAATAGAATCATTATCAGATGGATCAAGATGGATAAATAGATAAATGGATATAAAGACAATGGGATCCAAGGTACATAGCTATACATATATCTATAGTATACATGATCAATCCAATGTGATTAATACATTGAATGCAAAAGAAGGGGCAATCTGGAGGCAATACCTTGGATATAGATTTAAAATATGAAATATATATAGAAAATTCATTAGTCCCACAGAAAATCGCCATAAAACAGAATGGGTAATATCAGATCCGTCCATAAAGGAATCTATATACTTGATCCAATGATTAATAAAAAAGCTGACACAGTAAGAGAATATAATGTATAAATAAATATATATATATATATATATATATATATATATATATAAATACATATCTATAAAAAATTATGAATAATAAATACTAAGGGATAAATAATAAATAATAGATAAATAAATAATAAAAAATAATAATAAAAAAATAAAAATAAAAATATATATATAGTTCAAAGAAAGCAGGACTGCACTCCAAGTAAAAGTGAAAAATCAGTGGAGCTTTATTCACCCATAACTTTGGCAACTTTGCGACGTTTCGGCTCACAAGAGCCTTCTTCCAGCATAGAAACAGTGAAAATGGTAACATATAAAGGCAAGTCTCAAGTGACTGGCCAATCATACTGTGATTACAATCATGATTGAATTAAATACATGTGGTACATATAAACAAAGTGCATGTGCATATAGTGACTAGTAGGTAAGAGATCGGTATCACAAGAACACAGTCCCCGTGATCGATCATATAATAAATACAAATATATATTATTATAAAGTGCATAATTATATCGGATGGAGATCTTAGAAGTCGCACCTCTAGATGGAATGGCGCCGGCACACACTATCATGTTTCGTTGAGCGTCTCCGTTCCTTCACTGCGCATGTCCAGATCCGCGTCATCATCTCTGTCAAAGCGCTTTCATGTGACGCATGCGTTTTATCTCAGTAGCATTGAAGACACCATTTTGATATAGGGCAACATTGCCCAGCGATAACGTAAGTGCCACTCATGCCTACCTTCATAAAGCACAACGCTTTCCTGCATCGTACATTAAGCCGCAGTAGGTGCATCCTACACAGATCAGCATGTGGAGAAGGTGCCAACTCTGCCGAGATGGATCCTACCCACTAGATGGCATGTGCCGGAGGGGAACACGTCAGTGTACCCAGCCGACACTGCCAAACTACTTGCTGAAAATAACGCAGCCATAAGAAGAATTCTTAAAGGAAAGTATAGCTAAATAAAGAAAGTTTTATATATGGAAATACGCAGCGAGAAGGCTGTAGATGTAGCAGCACGGTACCATCATCATCAAAGAGGGCCAGTTCCAGGATCTCCATCCATAGGAAATTTCTTTAAAAATGTTCTTCTAAAAGGCAAAGAAAAATGTAACAAATTAATTACAGATTAATTAATCTGTATCATAATGATTGTCAATATGTATTATCACCGTTTCAAGGCACTTATATACAACTGAAGAGAAAGAACAACAAGACCCAGGGGAGATCAAGTTAAACCTCAAAACCAGGCTCTCATCTGAAATCTACATTAAGCCCATTGGGATGTAGACTGTCCAGAGTATATATCCATCTTAGTTCTCGTTGTTTCAAGATTGCCAGACGGTCACCACCTCTCCTGGGCATAGCCACATGGTCGATTATCCAGCATCTTAGATCCCGTTCACCATGATGAAGGGATCCAAAATGTCTGGAAACCGGCAGATCGGTGCGACTTTTCCTAATTGAGTTCCTATGGTTATTTAACCTGACCTTCAATTCTGTAGATGTTTCTCCTACATATATTAAATTGCAGGGACATGATAAAACATAAATAACATAAGATGATGAACATGTCAAATGATATCTAATAGGATGTTCTCTTCCTGTAGATGGATGTATAAAGGATTTTGATTTCCTTATGTAACGACAGTTGACGCAATTGAGACACGGGAAACAGCCCAGTCCCGCCTGCGTCAACGGTCGCTGAATGACATTTCTTTTTGGACCAACATTTGCTTTGACCAGATAATCTCTTATATTTTTGTTTTTTTCGATAGGATAATAGTGGAGGATTCACAAATTCAGGGACGTCTTTAATTCCTCTACTCAGAATATGCCAATTCTTTTTAAGAATCTGTCCTATTTCTACACTGTAGTTGGAATATGTGGACATAAAAGGTATTCTCTGAGTTTTTGGGGAAATAGATTGCGTACGTTCTGGACATGTATCAAGGATTTAGCTTTTTTGTTGATTCAACAGTTTGCGAGGATAGCCACGTTCTCTGAATTTATCAGCCATCATATTCAATGTGGCTGGCAACTCAGTGTGGTCGGACACAATTCGTTTAGCCCTCAAAAATTGAGATTGAGGGAGGTGTTTAATCAGACTACGTGGGTGATTGCTCTCAAACCGCAGAATTGTGTTTCTATCTGTCGGTTTTTATGGAAAAGGAGTCCCCAGTAGATTTGCTGCGAAAGGATGATGTAGTGTTAATGGTCAAACAGCACAAACACCTCGATAAATTACATTTATAGCTCCCCAAAGGTCTTGAGACTAAATTGCTCACAGTCGGCTTAACATATTGAGAGGGTAAGTGTCTAAGTCTACTGGGGGCCAAAACACTCTTAAGGGTTTGTGCCCTCCTAAAAGTTAGTCTGGGCTGACCGGATAGAATTTGCCTCGGGTGTGGATCCCTTTTTAGTATGTGCCAATGTCTGGACAAAACGTCTCTAATGGCGTCATGATTGTTCCCATATGTCGTCAAGAAATTCATACAGAAGTGTTCATTATTAACATGTGTATTTTTGCTCTTAGTAAGACACTTTGGGATAGGCCCTTTGCTCTTTCATACGCAGCTTCGATTTTCTTTGGGGGATAGCCCTTCTTCAGAAACCTATCACGAATAATTTTGCTTTGGCAAATGAAGTCCTTGTCAAGGGAACAGTTACGTCTAACTATTTTAAACTTCCATTTCTTATAGTGGGTGCTGGAATAGTCCAAATAGCTATTACAGTCAACCCTTTTAAAAAAGGTGCGTGTGATGATGGCCTTTCCGCTGGCTTCCAATTCTAGATCAAGGTATTCAATCTTGACACGATTGGATGTCCCTATCAGATTTATTCCCCAGTTTGTGGACCTCATTTCCTCAAAAAAGGAGGGAATTGAGGCATCATCACCATTCCATATGAGGATCAAGTCATCTATGTATCTACGATAGAAGACAATATTGTCAGTCCAATATCTAGAACCATAGATGTACTGATCCTCAAAACGCCCCATAAAAAGGTTTGCGAAACTGGGCACAAATTTCGTCCCCATTGCGGTTCCCTTCGTCTGCAGATAAAGGGAGTCCTCAAAGGTGAATATGTTGTGTGTTAGTATAAATCTGATGCAGTTCTGTAGAAAGGCTGCTTGTCCTGCCGGTAATAGAGAATCATTATCTAAATACCACTTGATGCATTCAATTCCTTTGGTATGGGAAATATTAGAATACAGAGCTGTCACGCCCAGAGTGACCCAATTGTAAGTGTTCCTCCATTCAATATCTTTAATAGACTCTATCAAAGCTGTTGAATCCCTTAAATATGAGGGTAGTTTGGTAACATATTTCTGTAGCAAGACATCCACATACTTTGAGAGGTTACATGTGAGGGAGGAAACACCTGAAATATTTGGTCGCCCTGGTGGATTCTTTGCATCCTTATGTATCTTGGGTAAGTGATAAAATAATGCTGTAACAGGATCCGATACTGAAATGAATGCTTTCTCCTTTTTGCCTAGTATATGGGATGCTGATTCAATAAGGTCTTTAAATTCTGAAATATGTAACTCCGTGGGGTCTGTGACTAGAGGTAAATAATATTCCGTATCGGATAAAATGCGAAGTGCCTCCTTAGTGTAGGTCTCCCTATCATGAATTACCACTCCCCCTCCCTTTTCCGCACTGCAGATAACAATATCTAAATTACTCTGGAGATGCTTGACCGCCGCTTTCTCCTTTTTAGTAAGATTCTGACTACAGGTTGGTTTTTGGTGTAATTTCCGAAAATCATCCATGACTACATTATAAAAGGTATCAATAAAGTTCCCCTTATGTTGCATAGGGTAATATTTAGACGGTGGTTTTAGCCCTGTATGTACATACTCCTGGCCTTGAGTGTCTGGAGACACCACCAGATCCACATTGACCTTAGGTCTGGAGGATTTTTACAAAATCCCAAAATGTCTTTTCAGGGTTAATTTTCGAGTGAAATGGTGTAGATCCAAAAATAAGTCGAAACCTTTAGTGGGTGCAGAGGGACAAAAGGAAAGGCCCTTGGATAAAAGAGATGTTTCCTCAGTGGACAATATGTATTGAAAATTTTGACCTCCTCTGGAAAAGATTCACTGGGGTCTAAAATCTCCTTTTTACTCTTGCCCCCTCTGCAGCCTCTAATACATTTTTTCTTTTGGGGGGTCTTGGGCCTAAAGGGTGAAAATAATTGGTTATTGCCACTGTATTGGGGCCTTTTAGTACCGGGTAAGCTGTGATGGGGTTTAGGATAGGAGGTAGGGATAAAAAAGAGGAAGAGGAAGATGAGGATGAGGAAGAAAAAGGACCAATGGAGGACTGAGTGGTGTTATCCAGCGGATCCATGAGTCCTAAGGCAGTCAAGGTGTCCCCGGCCTTTGTGGTTGGGCCTGACGGGCTGATATTAAGATGTTCCGAACCTTGGGGAAATAAAACTTAATGAACGGTGATGAGGGAATCCACTTCTAAATCAATTGGAGAGGTGGGTGATAAAGGAACTGATGGGCAATGTAAAGAACCTTGGTCGGTGGGAGAGACCTGTGGATATGACTTAGGAGGAGAAAAGGAGGTGGGAGGGAGATTTTATGGACCACATTTGGATGTAATGTCTGGATCAAATGCGGTGGACGGGGTAGCCGTATGAAAGCCCGTTTTTCCCAAGCCTAATAAATTGGTGGGTGATGGACGAAGGGCTTCAGAAGGGGCCACTTGTTTGTGGTCTAAGGTGTTCATGGACTGGGAGGAATGGTCCTGAGAATGAAATGGGCCCATAGGGGGGATCCTGTGTACGCCATTATTGGGTACTGGTAAATCTAATATAGGAGTAGTACCATATACAGATTCACCAGGCCCAGTGGAGACATTACTATCTTTTGTTGATGGTTTGGACCATCTAGAATTATTATAAAAGGTGGATCCCTGATGATGATGGGAATGTGAAGGTGGTTTGGATCCTTTAGAGGAGATGGAACCATTACGTGGGGGGCGATGACCCTGAGTCTAGATGAGAGTGTGGGATTTATTAGTAGATCTGTCATAGGGAGGGTCCTTGAGCCAATATTTGATATTATCAGTTCTAAAATCGGTCCTATCCCTGATTAATTTTTTGGATTTTTTATCTATAACATCTTTCTCATATAGAGAGACCTTGCTTGCGGTCATGCGGTCAAACCCGATATGGGCTGGATGCTCCTTATGATGGATGATTCTATTGTAAACATCCATAATAAGGCCTCCAAGGTTGGAACAAATGTTCCTGCGTTTCTTAATCGAAAGCTTGATTAGTCCTCTAGCACAGTCTAGTAGATATTCATCCCACACCTTGCAGAAATCTATATCATCATCAAAAGAATTTTTAAAACGTAAACGAAGACCCCTGGGCACAAGGCCCCCCTGCAGATAGATCTCCAGAAATGTTGCATCAAGTTCATGTTGGATCTCATTAAGCATATGTTTTTCCAGTGTTTGAAATTCTGAGAGTAAAGATTTTTCATCAATGCCCTCGTAGACGTTATTACTGAGAGATAGTACCTTAGTGGACTCATCCGGGTCAGAAACCTGAATGACCTGGGTCACAAGACGTTCATGTTGCTCTAGGCAATTAATGGCGTAATCCATTATGAGTTTTTTTTCTCTCTCCAAATGCAAATTCTACGTGCAGCCACAAAATCTGGACCACCAGACGACGAGAATGTTTTCCGAGCCCTCACAGTGTAACAAAGGCCATAATAACATCCTACCCGAGAGAAGGGTCGTAGGGGCCACCTACTCTAAAGAACTCCTGGGCACAATCAAAGAAGGATATGAAAATGACCCCTTCCTCGCCCACCCCACAGGGAATGTCAGCCTTACGTTTAAGAACGGTCATTGATTTCATTAGGACCTACAACTATATGTACCAGAAATCGCACGGCTCAAAGTGCTCAAACTCAACCATGACTCCAAGATGGCCGGCCATTTTGGCTCAAGAAAGACCCAGGAGCTTCTCTCCCGCTCCTTATGGTGGCCAACATACAAGGAGGACATCAAGAGGTACATCTCCTCGTGCACGGTCTGTGCCCGCAATAAGACTCCTCGTTCCTCTCCCGTGGGTCTGTTACAACCCCTCCCGATTCCCTCCCGCCCCTGGGGCTCGATCTCCATGGACTTTGTGGTAGACCTTCCTCCATCAAAAGGGATGAACACCATCCTGGTCGTGGTCGACCATCTCACCAAGATGGCCCATTTCATCCCCTGCAAAGGCCTACCCACCGCCAAACAGACGACTGATCTTATTCTCAGAGAGGTCTTCAGGCTGCATGGGATCCCGGACGACGTGGTCTCCGACCGAGGCGTACAATTTGCCTCAAAGTTCTGGAAGAACTTCTGCCTGGTGCTCGGGGTTAAAGTGAACCTGTCCTCCGCTTTCCACCCTCAGTCAAACGGGCAGACGGATAGAACTAATCAGACCCTAGAGCAGTACCTACACTGTTTCAGCTCCCACCTGCAGGATGACTGGCTTGATCATCTCCCCACGGCCGAGTTCACCTACAACAATGCTGAGCTCAACCAAGCACAGCCCCTTCTTTGCTAACACAGGCTCGCACCCGGTGTTCATTCCCCACCTACCCGTCGCCTCCACCCTCCCAGCAGTGGCAGAACGCCTAACAACCCTACAGGAGGCACAAAAGAACATTATAGAAAACCTACAGCTTGCCCAGAGGCGCTTTAAACAGGGAGCAGACAGACGTCGCAAACCCACCCCGGGCTTCCATGTGGGAGACAAGGTGTGGCTGTCCACCAGGAACCTCAGATTGAAGGTCCCTTCCAAAAAGTTGGCCCAAAGATACATGGGTCCGTTCCGGATCACCGCACAAATCAACGAGGTCACGTTCCGGCTCGACCTTCCGGACTCCATTAGGGTGCACCCTGTCTTCCATTGCTCACTCCTCAAGCCATACGTGGAGAACGCCTTCACAGGCCGCCACTCGCCCCCTCCACCACCCGTGAGGGTATAGGGTGAAGAAGAATACGCTGTCGCAAAGATCCTCGACTCCAGGATCCACCGGGGAAGACTACAATACCTAATTGGGTGGGAGGGTTACCCTCCCGAGGATAACTCCTGGGAGCCAGAAGAAAATGTCCACGCCCCTAGACTGGTAAAAGAGTTCCACCAACAGCACCTCGATAAGCCTGCCCCTGCGGTGCCCGGAGGTCACCTTGGAAGGGGGGAGTACTGTTGGGATTCGAACCTGTGACCAGCAACATCCCAGGCGGTAGCCCTGCTTACTAGGCTACCGTCCTCTCTGGACATTCCTCGCTGAAGCCTATTAGTTAACCTCAGTCTTGCCAAGCCTTGCTCATCACCCTTGATTCCCCACACCTGGTACTTCCCTATATAAGTCCAGCCCCTTGCACTCCAGTTTGCTGATTATTGAGCTCCTGAGCCTTGATCAAGCTTCTCCTCATCTGCTGCTCTTGCTACTACTGGAAATCCACTGCTGACCTGGAATTGACTACCGACTACTCTTCTGCTTTGTCCCTACCTACTGAACTGCTACCACCATTGCCATCCGGATTGTCTGACCACGCTTACTGCCGCCTGCCCTGACCCACCCACTTTATCTCACCGTGATTTTGTAGTAAAAAGGTCACACAGAGGCGTGGAGCATTATCAATCATGTTAATGCTCCGGGTCTCTGCTATCCAGCGTGCAGCTTGGCTCTCATTCACGCTGCTGATGACACGCACGGCATCCGCTCGTGTGAAACAGCCCTTACAGTGACCTCCACAGCAGTTGCCCCAGCCCCATTAACAGTGACCTCCACAGCGGCCTGCCCCCTTAACAGTAACATCCACAGTGAACGCCTCTTTAACAGTGACCTCAACAGCACCCTGCCCCTTTAATGCTAGGGCTACATGACGACATGTGCCGTGTGACATTTTGTCTAAAAATTATTTTCCAATGGTAGGCTATGGTGTCGCATTGTGACATGTGACATGCTGCTACTAAGACAGGACTGTTGCGTCGCAGTTGCATCATGTCACATGTCACAGTGCAAGACCATAGACTAGGATTATAAAAATTGTTGCGCAACATTGGTGAGACATCAATGCTGCGCGACACATGAAGCAGTGTAATTGTGCCCTATGTGTCATGCGACTTATTGTCGCGCAACACATGTCGTTGTGTAGCCCTAGCCTAAAGATCACTTACAGCAGTAAAGAAAAATGGCTGGGTTGTTATGGCAACCTGGTGTAAAACTGTGTGTATGTGGAGGGTAAGGGCCTGCGAGCTTCTACTGGCTGAAAAGGGACATGTGACAGTGTGTATGGCAGTTGAGATATGAAGAGAAAGGCTTGTATTGCAGGTAATTTTTTATGGAATATGTCAGGAACGGTACGTCCTAGAGAGCTGAGACCCGGTCTAAAACCTTCCCGGATACCTGATGTACCTGTGCGCCAAATTTGGTGAAGATCGGTCCAGTCGTTTGGTCGCGCATAAAGAACAGACAGACATCAGGACAGACAGAAACTCATTGTCTACCGGCATGTTACCTCCACAGTATTCTTTTACCAGATAGCAAGTGATATGTGTACCAAGTTTAGTAGAAATGGATTGATGAGTTTTTGAGTTACAGAGCAATATGTGTGCAGCAACAGTTGGAGCATACAGGCTCCATGCCACTGCTGTGTAGGGGCGTATGACCCCCACAAGATTTCTTTCCAGGTAGCAAGCGATGTGTATACCAAGTTTCGTTGAAATCGATGGTTGCGTTTTTGAATGATCGCAGAACATACATACATACACACACACATATACACTCACCTAAAGAATTATAAGGAACACCATACTAATATGGTGTTGGACCTCCTTTTGCCTTCAGAACTGCCTTAATTCTACGTGGCATGTATTCAACAAGGTGCTGATAGCATTCTTTAGAAATGTTGGCCCATATTGATAGGATAGCATCTTGCAGTTGATGGAGATTTGAGGGATGCACATCCAGGGCACGAAGCTCCCGTTCCACCACATCCCAAAGATGCTCTATTAGGTTGAGATCTGGTGACTGTAGGGGCCATTTTAGTACAGTGAACTCATTGTCATGTTCAAGAAACCAATCTGAAATGATTCGAGCTTTGTGACATGGTGCATTATCCTGCTGGAAGTAGCCATCAGAGGATGGGTACATGGTGGTCATGAAGGGATGGACATGGTCAGAAACAATGCTCAGGTAGCCCGTGGCATTTAAACGATGGCCAATTGGCACTAAGGGGCCTAAAGTGTTCCCAGAAAACATCCCCCACACCATTACACCACCACCACCAGCCTGCACAGTGGTAACAAGGCATGATGGACACATGTTCTCATTCTGTTTACGCCAAATTCTGACTCTACCATTTGAATGTCTCAACAGAAATCGAGACTCATCAGACCAGGCAACATTTTTCCAGTCTTCAACAGTCCAATTTTGGTGAGCTCGTGCAAATTGTAGCCTCTTTTTCCTATTTGTAGAATAGAACAGGTGTTCCTAATAATTCTTTAGGTGAGTGTATATACAGGTGAAACTTGAAAAATTAGAATATCGTGCAAAGTTCATTTATTTCAGTAATGCTAACTTAAAAGGTGAAACTAATATATGAGACTCATTACAGGCAAAGCGAGATATTTCAAGCCTTTATTTGTTATAATTTGGATGATTATGGCTTACAGCTTATGAAACAATTTGCTCACGGGATATGGATTCATTAGCGGACTAGAGGGTGACAATTTGAGCCTAGAATATTGAACCTTTTCACAAATTCTAATTTTAAGCTGCATTAATGCAATTCCTTTTAATTTGCATTACTGAAATAAATGGACTTTTGCACGATATTAAAAAAATTTTAGTTTCACCTGTATACGTCCTTTTTATATATATATATATATATATAGATATAGATTTGAATAGTTCTGGCATCATAGTTATTTGTATTTTTATTACTGGGAAAGGAGGAGGGTGATCAGAATTTTTAAATTTTTTTCATTTCTTAAAAGCATTTTCTTTTAGTTTTTTTTCACATATAGTAAGTCTCCTTAGGTAATTTGAATGTGCAAATGAATTGCTGTTGCAATCTATGGCAGATTCAATATGAACCTAAGGAGCCCTCTCACAGGCAGAGCCCTATAGGAACACATCACCATGGTAGCCTCGAACCTGTTCCTAAAGCTCAAGGCTACTACAATGAATAAATGGCTTCATTGATCTTGGCACAACAAAGCCATTCGGGCATCGGTAGTGCAACTCTCCCAGTGAAAAATCTCTCAGATGCTGTGGTCACAAGTGATCAGGGCATCTGAGGGGGGTATTGGTAATAACACTCCATGTGTCTGCTATGTGATAAATCTAAACCTGCTGGTTATGATCACTAGATGGCGGCATAACCTTGGTGCTAGTTGCAACACACACATGTACAGTCCTATATCACAGTGCAGTATATCAGCAGTGCATTTCTCCCTTCCCCAGTGCAGCTCACCTATAATATGTTGCCCAAAGTATATGACCCTCCAAGAGTTACAACATGCCATTTTATGCTACAAGCAGGGGTGTACCTACAGTAGACAGGAACCTGTACCTGCCTGAGGTGAAAATTGAAATGGCGCCCCCCCCTCCAATCCCCATTTCAACTTCTCAACCTAACTACAAAACATACAGTAATACAGCGCCCCCTACCTCTTACATCCAGTAATTTCTCCTTTGATGTAGATGTTCTCTTTCCTCATCTTCTCCTTTTAGACCTTCAGAACAGACCACCATGATGATTTCTTTCAGCCGCATGTCATCTCTGCAGAGTTTGACAGACAGACATATTACTTTCCTACTTTTTTATTATCCTCCCATCTTCTGAACACCCCAATCCTGCCACCCCCAATGCTGTGCCTCCTCAATAATATACTGCAGAAACAGTCCTTCTGAATATACTAGATACACACACACTGTGTTCCTTTCAATAATTATTGCCACCATTAGAAACCCCATAGTGCTCCTCTCCCCCTTCCCTATAGTGCCCCCTATAATGTGTATCAGTATATATAATACCCCTATATAGTGCCCCCATTAGGAAGCCCTTATGATGCGTTTCTATCCTCCTTCCCCACAGTGCCTCCCAAAATGTATGGCAGTATATAATGCCCCCAGTAGATGCCCCCATAGTGCTCCCCTCCCTCCTTCCCCATGTTGGCCAACAGCATGGTGTTAAATGAAAAAAAAAATCTAACACATATACTTACCTCCATGCGGCCACCTGTGCCGGCCTCTAAAAGACTACAGGTACTAAGCCTGTCAGAG
This sequence comes from Bufo gargarizans, assembly GCF_014858855.1. Lineage (NCBI taxonomy): Eukaryota > Metazoa > Chordata > Amphibia > Anura > Bufonidae > Bufo > Bufo gargarizans. The sequence continues at coordinate 3,301,233 of NC_058081.1, read as the reverse complement.
GGGACAATGGGAAAGGGAGACATCGCTTTGGTGCCCCACTGCACCATCCAACTGTATCGCCATCTTAAAGCCGGCGATACAGTTGAATGACGAACTCCTATAAATGCACAACACGCCAGCCGTAATGTTCATATAAAACTTTATTGAACATATATGCAAAAAAATTACAGTACATTAAATACAAGGTTTAAAACCCAGAAGGGAAATACAGACAAGTGTGGATGAAAATACCCCCCATAGCCGGTATATATATATCAGTGCATAATTGTAACAAGTTGCCACTGCCTGTGTGGTACACCGGAAACCGTAGCAAGCACACTAGAAATATCAAAAAAATCTAAGAATACATCAAGGAACTCCAAAATGGGTCACCTAAGTGGAGGCTCCACCTCATCCCAGGTAAGGGTTACTAGTCTGGGAAACTGAGGAGACCCTGGAGCATGAATAGTATGCTGTACTGTTAAAGCACCGGTGAACCCACAAGCAGCATTAACGGCATATAAAGTACATAACAATGAAATAACCAACCTGGCTAGGGGGAACAACCCGACGACCATTTCGCTCTCTGGCTTTATCACAGGGCACCATAGATACAGTTGAATATAGAGAGATGAGTAGAGTTGAGCGAACACCTGGATGTTCGGGTTCGAGAAGTTCGGCCGAACTTCCCGGAAATGTTCGGGTTCGGCATCCGAACCCCACCCGAACATCATCCCGAACCCGAACCCCATTGAAGTCAATGGGGACCTGAACTTTTCGACACTAAAAAGTCTGTAAAACAGCCCAGGAAAGAGCTAGAGGGCTGCAAAAGGCAGCAAAATGTAGTTAAATCCCCTGCAAACAAATGTGGATAGGGAAATGAATAAAAATAAGAATAAAATAAATAAAAATTAACCAATATCAATTGGAGAGAGATCCCATAGCAGAGAATCAGGCTTCATGTCACCCACCACTGGAACAGGCCACTGTCAGATATTTAGACCCTGGCACCCAGACAGAGGAGAGAGGTCCCATTGCAGAGAATCAGGATTCATGTCATAGCAGAGAATCAGGCTTCACGTCACCCACCACTGGAACAGGCCATTGTCAGATATTTTGGTCCTGGCACCCAGACAGAGGAGAGAGGTCCCATAGCAGAGATTCAGGCTTCATGTCATAGCAGAGAATCAGGCTTCATGTCATAGCAGAGAAATAGGCTTCATGTCATAGCAGAGAATCAGGCTTCACGTCACCCACCACTGGAACAGGCCATTGTCAGATATTTAGGCCCCGGCACCCAGACAGAGGAGAGAGGTCCCATAGCAGAGATTCAGGCTTCATGTCATAGCAGAGAATCAGGCTTCATGTCATAGCAGAGAAATAGGCTTCATGTCATAGCAGAGAATCAGGCTTCACGTCACCCACCACTGGAACAGGCCATTGTCAGATATTTAGGCCCCGGCACCCAGACAGAGGAGAGAGGTCCCATAGCAGAGATTCAGGCTTCATGTCATAGCAGAGAATCAGGCTTCACGTCACCCAAAACTGGAACAGTCCATTGTCAGATATTTAGGCCCCGGCACCCAGACAGAGGAGAGAGGTCCCATAGCAGAGATTAAGGCTTCATGTCAGCAGAGAATCAGGCTTCATGTCATAGCAGAGAATCAGGCTTCACGTCACCCACCACTGGAACAGGCCATTGTCAGATATTTAGGCCCCGGCACCCAGACAGAGGAGAGAGGTCCCATAACAGAGATTCAGGCTTCATGTCAGCAGAGAATCAGGCTTCACGTCACCCACTACTGGAACAGGCCATTGTCAGATATTTAGGCCCCGGCACCCAGACAGAGGAGAGAGGTCCCATAGCAGAGATTGAGGCTTCATGTCATAGCAGAGAATCATGCTTCATGTCACCTAACACTGGAACAGTCCATTGTCAGATATTTAGGTCCCGGCACCCAGACAGAGGAGAGAGGTCCCATAGCAGAGATTCAGGCGTCATGTCATAGCAGAGAATCGTGCTTTATGTCACCCAACACTGGAACAGGCCACTGTCAGATATATTTAGGCCCCAGCACCCAGACAGAGGAGAGAGGTCCCATAGCAGAGATTCAGGCTTCATGTCATAGCAGAGAATCAGGCTTCACGTCACCCAACATTGGAACAGTCCATTGTCAGATATTTAGATCCCGGCACCCAGACAGAGGAGAGGTTCATTCAACTTTGGGTTGCCCCGCAATATAATGGTAAAATGGAAATAAAAAGAGGATTGAATGAGGAAGTGTCCTGGAGTACAATAATATATGGTTAAGGGGAGGTAGTTATAAATGTCTAATCTGCACAAGGGATGGACAGGTCCTGTGGGATCCATGCCTGGTTCATTTTTATGAACGTCAGCTTGTCCACATTGGCTGTAGACAGGCGGCTGCGTTTGTCTGTAATGACGCCCCCTGCCGTGCTGAATACACGTTCAGACAAAACGCTGGCCGCCGGGCAGGCCAGCACCTCCAAGGCATAAAAGGCTAGCTCTGGCCACGTGGACAATTTGGAGACCCAGAAGTTGAATGGGGCCGAACCATCAGTCAGTACGTGGAGGGGTGTGCACAAGTACTGTTCCACCATGTTAGTGAAATGTTGCCTCCTGCTAACACGTTCCGTATCAGGTGGTGGTGCAGTTAGCTGTGGCGTGTTGACAAAACTTTTCCACATTTCTGCCATGCTAACCCTGCCCTCAGAGGAGCTGGCCGTGACACAGCTGCGTTGGCGACCTCTTGCTCCTCCTCTGCCTTCGCCTTGGGCTTCCACTTGTTCCCCTGTGACATTTGGGAATGCTCTCAGTAGCGCGTCTACCAATGTGCGCTTGTACTCGCGCATCTTCCTATCACGCTCCAGTGCAGGAAGTAAGGTGGGCACATTGTCTTTGTACTGTGGATCCAGCAGGGTGGCAACCCAGTAGTCCGCACACGTTAAAATGTGGGCAACTCTGCTGTCGTTGCGCAGGCAGTGCAGCATGTAGTCGCTCATGTGTGCCAGGCTGCCCAGAGGTAAGGACAGGCTGTCCTCTGTGGGAGGCGTTTTGTCATCATCCTGCGTTTCCCCCCAGCCACGCACCAGTGATGGGCCCGAGCTGCGTTGGGTGCCACCCCGCTGTGAACATGCTTCATCCTCATCCTCCTACACCTCATCCTCGTCCTCCTCGTCCTCCAGTAGTGGGCCCTGGCTGGCCACATTTGTACCTGGCCTCTGCTGTTGCAAAAAACCTCCCTCTGAGTCACTTCGAAGAGACTGGCATGAAAGTGCTAAAAATGACCCCTCTTCCTCCTCCTCCTCCTCCTGGGCCACCTCCTCTTCCATCATCGCCCTAAGTGTTTTCTCAAGGAGACATAGAAGTGGTATTTTAACGCTGATAACGGCAACATCGCCACTGGCCATGTTGGTGGAGTACTCGAAACAGCGCAACTGGGCACACAGGTCTCGCATGGAGGCCCAGTCATTGGTGGTGAAGTGATGCTGTTCCGCAGTGCGACTGACCCGTGCGTGCTGCAGCTGAAACTCCACTATGGCCTGCTGCTGCTCGCACAGTCTGTCCAGCATGTGCAAGGTGGAGTTCCACCTGGTGGGCACGTCGCATATGAGGCGGTGAGCGGGAAGGCCGAAGTTACGCTGTAGCGCAGACAGGCGAGCGGTGGCAGGATGTGAACGCCGGAAGCGCGAACAGACGGCCCGCACTTTATGCAGCAGCTCTGACATGTTGGGGTAGTTGTGAATGAACTTCTGCACCACCAAATTCAGCACATGTGCCAGGCAAGGAATGTGCGTCAAACCGGCTAGTCCCAGAGCTGCAACGAGATTTCGTCCATTATCGCACACCACCAGGCCGGGCTTGAGGCTCACCGGCAGCAACCACTCGTCGGTCTGTTGTTCTATACCCCGCCACAACTCCTGTGCGGTGTGGGGCCTGTCCCCCAAACATATGAGTTTCAGAATGGCCTGCTGACGTTTACCCCGGGCTGTGCTGAAGTTGGTGGTGAAGGTGTGTGGCTGACTGGATGAGCAGGTGGAAGAAGAGGAGGAGGAAGCTGAGTGAGAGGAGGAGGCAACAGGAGGCAAAGAATGTTGCCCTGTGATCCTTGGCGGCGGAATGACGTGCGCCAAACAGCTCTCCGCCTGGGGCCCAGCCACCACTACATTTACCCAGTGTGCAGTTAGGGCGATATAGCGTCCCTGGCAGTGCTTACTGGTCCACGTATCTATGGTTAGGTGGACCTTGCCACAGATGGCGTTGAGCAGTGAACACTTGATTTTATCGGATACTTGGTTGTGCAGGGAAGGCACGGCTCTCTTGGAGAAGTAGTGGCGGCTGGGAACAACATACTATGGGACAGCAAGCGTCATGAGCTATTTGAAGCTGTCTGTGTCCACCAGCCTGAATGACAGCATTTCATAGGCCAGTAGTTTAGAAATGCTGGCATTCAGGGCCAGGGATCGAGGGTGGCTAGGTGCCATGCCCCACTCCCACGGTGTGCGGAGGTCAGCCAGGATAGCAGCACGAGGTTAGTGGTTGCTTTGGAGCCGTGCTGGATCCGCCTCTCATCAGGTGCACTGGGTGGGGTCTTTAGTTTAAATAGCACACTGCCCAGTGTCCTGAGCGGATTATACTGTTCATTCTGGTCTGGGAAGCTTGGAGAGAAGGTTGGCTGACAGTTCCTTCTCTCAGAGATAAGTGTCATTTCTAGTTCGGTTGTTTGTGTCTTCTATCCCATCCAGGTTCTGTGCGAGCAGACTGCTCCTATCTCCCCACTTCACCATCTTAGGGAGTTTAGGGTTCGGTCAGCCCAGGCTGGAGGACACTAGCACACCTACCTTCAAGGTCTGCTGTGGACTGAGCAGTGCAGGGAAAGAGGTCAGGGATTAGCTAGGAGGTGACCCTTCCCCTGTCTCTCGTCCAGAGCCTGGTTGGTGTGTTATCTTTTGTACTAAGTGTACGTCCGCCGTGACATTATAATCCGCCATACTGTGACGGCCATTGCTCAGCGCTTTTCTGATGGCGTCAATTGATGCACTTGTTGACCGCATGCAGGGTTTATCCCTAGAGGTTGCGGATCTGTGTAGTTCGGTCACACAGTGTCAGAGGGTGCTGGCAACAGGTACAGGTCAAATTGTTGGGGAGCCTAAAGTCGCTCTTCCTGAGAAATTTGCAGGGGGTACTGATGATTTTTTTCGCTTTAAAGAGTCATGTAAGTTGTACTTTAGATTGTGCCCATTTTCTTCAGGTAATGAAGATCAGAGGGTTGGTATCATCATGTCTTTGCTTAAAGGGGACGCGCAATCCTGGGCTTTTTCTCTGCTGCCCGGTTCTCTGGCCCTCCGGTCGGTGGAGGAATTTTTTAAAGCCCTGGGATTGATTTACGATGACCCAGATCGAGTTTCGATGGCAGAATCAAAATTACGTAACTTACTACAGGGTAAACATACTGCTGAGGTTCACTGCACAGAGTTTAGGAGGTGGGCTACTGAGTCGAGGTGGAACGACCCCGCGTTACGTAGTCAGTTTTTTCAGGGGTTATCTGAAAGGTTGAAAGATGCCCTGGCTTTTCATGAATACCCAGATACTTTGGAGAATGCAATGTCTTTGGCTATACGTTTGGATAGATGTATCAGAGAGAGGTGTAAGGGTCCCTCTGTGCAGGGGATTCCTCCCGCTTGCGGTTTTGTTTCACCAGCTGCCCAGGGTGATATTGCTTGTTACTCTGGGCTAGGGGAGTAACCCATGCAGTTAGGTCAGATTTCCGGCCATTCTGATAGTAGAGACTTTCGAAAAGTGCACAATCTATGTTTCTATTGTGGGAAGAAGGGTCATTTTATTTTTTCTTGTCCTTATGTTAAACCACAGGTGGAAGAGAAAAAGAAAAAAAGAAAAAAAAAAACTCACACTTGGTTGTATGAATGGTGTGGTGGAGCAGACAGGTATGCAAGCTCCCTGCAGTTCCCGTTTTCTCCTTTCAGCTATGGTGACGCTAGAGTCTAGAAATGTGTTTGTTGATGTTTTCCTTGATTGTGGTGCTGGGGTAAATTTAATTGACTTTCTTTTTCTTCAGGACCTGGGACTAAGTACTTGCACGTTAGAGAACGAGATTCGTGTTTTTGCAATTGATTCTTCCCCTCTTTCTCAAAGGAGCCTTACTCACATTGTTCATGGTATTCATTTAAGGGTGGGTGATTCACATGCTGAGATTATTTCTTGTTTTGTCATGAAGGATTTGTCAGCTCCAATAGTGTTGGGGTTGCAATGGTTGTCTAGACATAACCTAATTATAGACTGGCAAGCGAGACAAATCATTGGTTGGAGCAAGTATTGTTCGGATAATTGTCTTGTCACATCTATCGCTGAAGTGTCCATTACGGCCTTGCCTCAGTATCTCTCGGATTTTTCGGATGTCTTTTCGGAGGGTGGGGCTCAGGAATTGCCCCCTCATCGAGACTATGATTGTCCAGTGAATCTCATTCCGGGGGCTAAGTTGCCTAAGTCTCGGCTTTACAACCTCTCTCAAACCGAGAGAGAGAGGTTATGCGAAAGTATGTCGCCGAGAGTTTGGCAAAGGGTCATATCAGACCATCTAAGTCTCCAGTGGCAGTAGGTTTGCTCTTCGTGAAGAAGAAAGATGGATCACTGAGACCGTGTTTGGACTTCCGGGAGTTGAACCGTATTACAGTCCGGGATCCATATTCCCTGCCTTTGATCTCTGATCTTTTTGATCAGATTGTTGGAGCCAAAGTTTTCTCCAAGTTGGATTTGAGAGGAGCATACAATCTGATCAGGATCAAGGAGGGGGATGAGTGGAAAACGGCCTTCAATACGCACGAGGGTCATTTTGAGAACCTGATAATGCCTTTTGGGTTGACAAATGCGCCAGCGGTATTTCAGCGATTCGTCAATGATATTTTTCATCACTTGGTGGGGAGGTTCGTAGTAGTTTACCTAGATGACATTTTAATTTATTCTCCTGATCTGAAGACCCATCAGGATCATGTGAGACAGGCTTTGACGATCCTTCGGGAGAATAAGTTATATGCTAAACTGGAGAAATGTTTGTTTGCGGTGCAAGAGCTTCCGTTCTTGGGATACATGCTTTCTGATTCCGGTTTTCGTATGGACCCCGAAAAGGTCCAGGCAGTTCTGGAGTGGGACCGACCGGAGAATCAGAAAGCTTTGATGCGGTTCTTGGGGTTTACGAATTATTATAGAAAATGTATTTCGAATTATTCCACCCTAGTCAAACCCCTTACTGATATGACCAAGAAGGGCGCTGATGTCTCTGTCTGGTCGGATGAGGCATTGCAGGCCTTTTCGGCTATTAAGGAGCGTTTTGCTTTGCTCCCATTCTGGTGCAGCCGGATGTATCTCAGCCATTCGTGGTGGAAGTTGATGCATCAGAGGTGGGGGTTGGGGCAGTGCTTTCGCAGGGTTCTTCTCCTGGCAAGTGGGTCCCGTGTGCCTTCTTCTCTAGGAAGCTCTCGGTTGCCGAGAGGAATTATGATGTTGGAGATAGGGAGTTGTTGGCCTTTGAGGAATGGCGTCACTGGTTAGAGGGGGCGTCCCACCCCGTTACGGTGTATACAGACCATAAGAATTTGGCCTACCTGCAATCTGCCAAGCGTCTGAACCCTAGACAGGCCAGATGGTCATTGTTTTTTACCAGGTTCAATTTCGTGGTTACCTTTCGCCCAGGGGTCAAGAACGTCAAGGCAGATGCCTTCTCTCGCATCTTCCCTGGGGGAGGTGATTCAGAAGATCCAGCGCCGATTTTGGCGGATGGGGTGGTGGTCTCCGCTCTGTACCCTGAATTGGAGATGGAGGTATTGGGAGCTCAGGAGGGGGCTCCTGGTTCGTGTCCCCCAGGGAGATTGTTTGTTCCTGAGGGCCTATGATACAAGGTGTTCAAGGAACATCACAATACTGTTCTCGCTGGACATCCTGGTGGTAAGTCCACCTGTGATCTGGTGTCCCCGAGGTTCTGGTGGCCAGGGTTACGTAAGAGTATTGAGAATTACGTGACAGCTTGTGAAACCTGCGCTCGGTCAAAGGTTGCTCATACTCGACCGCCTGGTTCACTTCTTCCATTGTCTATTCCATCTCGTCCTTGGACACATTTGTCCATGGACTTTATTACGGACCTGCCGAGTTCCTCCGGGAGAACAGTGATTTTGGTGGTAGTCAACCGTTTCAGTAAAATGGCTCACTTTATACCACTAACGAGTCTGCCTAACGCTAAGACTCTTGCCCAGATCTTTGTGGATAATATTGTAAAAATTGCACGGTATTCCTTCGGATGTGGTCTCTGATAGGGGCACGCAGTTTGTCTCCAGGTTTTGGAGGGCGTTCTGCTCTCGGCTTGGCATTCAACTTTCTTTCTCGTCGGCTTTTCATCCACAGTCGAATGGTCAGACGGAGCGTACCAATCAGAACCTGGAGACCTACTTGAGGTGCTTTGTGGCTGAGAATCAGGAGGACTGGTCCTCATTCTTGTCCTTAGCAGAATTTGCATTGAATAACCGTAGGCAGGAGTCCACGGGTAAGTCGCAATTTTTTGGCGCATACGGTTTCCATCCTCAGTTTGGTACCTTTTCTGGTTCTGGTTCCTCTGGGATGCCAGAGGAGGAGAGATTCTCTTCTGCCTTGTCCTCTATCTGGCGGAGGATTCAAGGGAATTTGGAGAGGATGGGTGAGAGTGCCATCTTGGAAACTGGGTCCAAGATTTGTTGGTCCGTATAAGATTTCTGCGGTGATCAATCCGGTGGCGTTTCGGCTGGATCTTCCGCAGACTTGGAGGATCCATGATGTCTTTCACAGGTCTTTGCTAAAAAAATATGTTAAACCAGTGGTACCATCACCATTGCCTCAGTGGCGGATCCAGAGCCTGGTCTCGGGAGGGGCACTTTCAGATTATTTTCTGTCCGCCGCCACAAAACAATGGTGCTTATAGAGCAGACTCCACAGTGTAGCGGTATACTGTATATTGTGTTGCACAGTGTACGCTATATGTGTATAACAAACATATTTCACATGAAAACTTACAGTTACTTGGCTTGGCCCTTGGGGATCCCGGACGCCACTTCCACACTTTGGCCGGGGGCTCAGTGGAGCTGATGATGTGTTTTATCCTAATGAGAAAGATTTCATAATAAGGATTTGGAGAAGGGGCAGAGGGATAGCAGAGCAGGGAGAGGCTGGTGCTGCTACTAGGGGGTCATACCATGAGGGAGTAATAAAGCCCACCATAATGCCCCCTCCAGTAGTAATAATTCTCCTTATAATGTGACAGTGCAAAAAAATACCCCCTTGTAATGCCCCCATTTGAGCTAATGTCCTCATAGTGCCCCCATAATGTGCCAGTATAAAATACCCCTATATAGTGCCCCTAGTAAATAACCCTATAGTGCTCCACACCCTTCTTCCTCCTAGTGCCCCCATAATGTACCAGTATAAAATGCTCCAGTAGATGCCCTCAGTGTCCCCCATAATTTGCAAGTATAAAATACCCCTTCTTAGTGCCCCCCGTAGATGACCCCATAGTACTCCTCTCCCCCCCCTTCCCCATGTGTCCCAGTATAAAATTGTACCTTACAGAGAGCCCATATAAAATACCCCTTCTTTGTGGCCCCTATAGTGCCCCCAATCATGTGCCAGTATTAACAGCCCCCCCCCCCTGTGCCAGTAATAATAGCCCCCTATGCCAGTAATAGCAGCCCCCAGTAATAACAGCCCCCCTGTGCCAGTAATAACAGCCCCCAGTAATAACAACCCCTCTGTGCCAGTAATAACAGCCCCCCTTTGCCAGTAATAACAGCCCCCAGTAATAAGAGCCCCTCTGTGCCAGTAATAACAGCCCCCAGGTGCCAGTAATAACAGCCCCCAGGTGCCAGTAATAACAGCCCCCGTGTGCCAGTAATAACAGCCCCCAGTAATAACAGCCCCCCTTCTTTGCCAGTAATAACAGCCCCCTTTGCCAGTAATAACAGCCCCCCCTTTGCCAGTAATAACAGCCCCCCCTTTGCCAGTAATAACAGCCCCCCTTTGCCAGTAATAACAGCCCCCCCTTTGCCAGTAATAACAGCCCCCCCTTTGCCAGTAATAACAGCCCCCTTTGCCAGTAATAACAGCCCCCTTTGCCAGTAATAACAGCCCCCCCTTTGCCAGTAATAACAGCCCCCTTTGTCAGTAATAACAGCCCCCGCCAGTAATAACAGCCTCCCCTTTGCCAGTAATAACAGCCCCCACCAGTAATAACAGCCCCCACCAGTAATAACAGCCCCCCCTTTGCCAGTAATAACAGCCCCCAGGTGCCAGTAATAACAGCCCCCAGGTGCCAGTAATAACAGCCCCCAGCTGCCAGTAATAACAGCCCCCGCCAGTAACAACAGCCCCCCCTTTGCCAGTAATAACAGCCCCCCCTTTGCCAGTAATAACAGCCCCCCCTTTGCCAGTAATAATAGCCCCCGCCAGTAATAAAATCCCCCGCCAGTAAAAGTATTGTATATAATAAAAAAAAATAAAAAAACACATACTTACCTCCATGTCAGTGATGCGATGCAGGCCTCTTCTGGCCTGTGTCCCACGCTGTATGGCTCAGGTGGCGCGATGACGTCATCGCGCCGCCTGCGTTGGCCTCTGATAGGCTGCAGGCACTAGGCCGGCAGCCTATCAGAGGAAGGGAAAGGGACACGCCTCTCCCTCCCCTACCGCAGCACAGGCAGGCATCTGTATCGCTGTCCTGGGGACGGCGATACAGATGACTAGAGATGAGCGTTTCCAAAATGGAAGCGCTCATCTCCCTGTGCCCAGCCGCCGCCCACCGCCAGCTCGGGGGGGGGGCAATTGCCCTGTTTCCCCCCCCCCTGGATCCGCCACTGTATTGCCTCCTCCTCCTGTTCTAGCCGAGGGAAACTTGGAGTTCGAGATCTCAAGGATTCTCGACTCGAGAGTTCTTCGGGGCTCCCTCCAGTACCTGGTGCACTGGAGGGGATACGGTCCTGAGGAGAGGATGTGGGTTCCAGCGTCTGATGTTAACGCCAGCCGACTAGTGAGGGCCTTTCATAGGTCCCATCCGGATAAGGTTGGTCGGGGGTGTCCGGAGGTAGAAGGGGGGGTACTGTCATGCCCCACTCTGACGGTGTGGGGAGGTCAGCCAGGATAGCAGCACGAGTTTAGTGGTTGCTTTGGAGCCGTGCTGGATTCGCCTCTCATCAGGTGCACTGGGAGGGGTCTTTAGTTTAAATAGCACACTGCCCAGTGTCCTGAGCGGATTATACTGTTCATTCTGGTCTGGGAAGCTTGGAGAGAAGGTTGGCTGTCAGTTCCTGCTCTCAGAGATAAGTGTCATTTCTAGTTCGGTTGTTTGTGTCTTCTATCCTATCCAGGTTCTGTGCGAGCAGACTGCTCCTATCTCCCCACTTCACCATCTTAGGGAGTTTAGGGTTTGGTCAGCAAAGGCTGGAGGACACTAGCACACCTACCTTCAAGGTCTGCTGTGGGCTGAGCAGTGCAGGGAAAGAGGTCAGAGATTAGCTAGGAGGTGACCCTTCCCCTGTCTCTCGTCCAGAGCCTGGTTGGTGTGTTATCTTTTGTACTAAGTGTAAGTCTGCGTGACACTAAGTGGGAATTTACGCTTTCTCTCAAATGTTTGTGAGATGGAGAGCTGAACGCTGCCGTGTGACATGGTTGAGATGCTTGGTGACGGAGGTGGTGGTGTTGGTGGTACATCCCCTGTTTGCTGGGCGGCAGGTGCCAACGTTCCTCCAGAGACGGAGGAAGAGGCCGAGGCGGCAGCAGCAGAAGAGGTAGCAGGGGGAGCCTGAGTGAGTTCCTTGTTTTTAAGGTGTTTACTCCACTGCAGTTCATGCTTTGCATGCAGGTGCCTGGTCATGCAGGTTGTGCTAAGGTTCAGAACGTTAATGCCTCGCTTCAGGCTCTGATGGCACAGCGTGCAAACCACTCGGGTCTTGTCGTCAGCACATTGTTTGAAGAAGTGCCATGCCAGGGAACTCCTTGAAGCTGCCTTTGGGGTGCTCGGTCCCAGATGGCAGCGGTCAGTAGCAGGCGGAGTCTCTTGGCGGCGGGTGTTCTGCTTTTGCCCACTGCTCCCTCTTTTGCTACGCTGTTAGCTCGGTCTCACCACTGCCTCTTCCTCCGAACTCTGAAAGTCAGTGGCACGACCTTCATTCCATGTGGGGTCTAGGACCTCATAGTCCCATGCATCGTCTTCCACCCAGTCTTCCTCCCTGACCTCCTGTTCAGTCTGCACACTGTAGAAAGACGCAGCAGTTGGCACCTGTGTTTCGTCATCATCAGAGACGTGCTGAGGTGGTATTCCCATGTCCCCTTTATCAGGAAACATAAGTGGTTGTGCGTCAGTGCATTCTATGTCTTCCACCGCTGGGGAAGGGCTAGGTGGATGCCCTTGGGAAACCCTGCCAGCAGAGTCTTCAAACAGCATAAGAGACTGCTGCATAACTTGAGGCTCAGACAGTTTCCCTGATATGCATGGGGGTGATGTGACAGACTGATGGGCTTGGTTTTCAGGCGCCATCTGTGCGCTTTCTGCAGAAGACTGGATGGGAGATAATGTGAACGTGCTGGATCCACTGTCGGCCACCCAATTGACTAATGCCTGTACCTGCTCAGGCCTTACCATCCTTAGAACGGCATTGGGCCCCACCAAATATCGCTGTAAATTCTAGCAGCTACTGGGACCTGAGGTAGTTGGTTCACTAGGACGTGTGGCTTTGGCAGAACGGCCACGTCCTCTCCCAGCACCAGAGGGTCTACTAACACCACCACGACCATGTCCGCGTCCCTTACTAGATGTTTTCCTCATTGTTACCGTTCACCAAAATTATTTGGCCCAATGTATTGAATTCAAATTCAGGCCTTTTTTTACAGACACCTAACACTATCTGGCTATCTATTTAGGTACCGTATTACACTAATACAGGCACAGCAGTAACCACAGATTTAGCTGAATATAAATTGTAGGCCTAGTATTTAGGCGCTGGGTGACAGGTATACGTTTACGGACAGAATTAGACTTGGAAATGCATGGTAGCGTGTGTGTGAAGTTATTGAGAATGACCCTATCAGCACCTTCAATCTAATATACCCTTTTATGGATCGATTTAAAGTTGGCCTGATACAGCAGAAACCACTGATTTAGGGAATTGCTAAGTTGGGAATTGTATTTCAACCCAGAACAAAAATATATCCTTTGCCAGACAGCAGACAGTATTACAATTGGCTAGCCACAGCCGGAACACCAGATTTAGGGTACTGCTATTTTGGCAATTGTATTTCACCCCTCAATAATATAGCAATCACAGCCAAGCCCCTGATGTAGGATATAGCAAAAAAAACAACAACACACTATTGATGGTTAAATGGACTTGGTGGCAGCTTGTGCTGGCGCACCACAAGACACAAAATGGCCGCCAATCACCCCAGAAAAAAGTGACAGAAAAACGCTCTGGGCAGCCTAAAAACAGTGAGCAATTGAATAGCAGAAGATGAATGATTTACAGCTGTAGATCGATCACTTCATTAAGTGTTTTTGCTGAGTTAATCACTGCCTAATCTCGCCCTAACAGCAGCTGCATCCTCTCCTTACACTGATCAGAGCAGAGTGACGTGCGGCGCTACGTGACTCCAGCTTAAATAGAGGCTGGGTCACATGCTGCACTGGCCAATCACAGCCATGCCAATAGTAGGAATGGCTGTGACGGCCTATGGGGCAAGTAGTATGACGCTTGTTGATTGGCTGCTTTGCAGCCTTTCAAAAAGCGCCAAGAAAGCGCCGAACCCGAACCCGGACTTTTACGAAAATGTTCGGGTCCGTGCCACGGACACCCCAAAATTCGGTTGGGGTTTGCTCGTCCCTAGAGATGAGCACTTCCACAATAAAAGCGCTCATTTCCCTCAGCCTTGCCACTGCCCCCACTCATCTCCAGGACTGCACCATCTCAGGTGATCGCCTCACCTCGCCTAATTGGCAGTGCGGCCCTAACTAGTGACATTTCACAACCTTATTGGTTATACTGTATACTTTCAGCAACAGACCAGAGCAAGTCCATAGGTGGAGGTCCTGTACTGTCCCATTAGATCTCAGGATCTCCAGCTCTCTCATCAGACCCAACTCCAAACTCAGATTACTGTGCACTAACTTAAGGAAGGTGCACCAAGGCTCAGAGACACTTTGCCATACACAGACTGACCACTACTTACTCCAGCTCCTCCTATATATGACCTGACCCCACCTAGGATACAACCTGAGCAATTCAACAGCATCTGCATGTATGACCAAGTGGTATGACATAACTATATGGTGGTCACTAGTTACTTTATTGGTGGATGTAGTCCAAGGATATGGTTTGTAAAAAGGAAGGGGTGCATTGTGCTCATCAGAGAACCCCTTTACAGATATGTTTTTGGAACATAACAGCCATGTTTTTTCTAGTCCAGGGGAAGCTTTTCATTCTAAGTTGGGTTTGCTCACGGTTTATTAGTTGTTCGTAGTTCTTTGATCTTGACATTTTCTTCCCAGTCTCACTATAGTTCCCCACTGGCCACTCCCTGGTGGTTTATATCTAGAAATATTTGCAAAGGGAATGTTTCTATTTCTCTCGTCTTTGTTATTCTCTCTGGCATTTGTCCAGAGAGATGTAAATCCCATAATGAAGAACAGGTTCTCTTCACCGTACACACAAATCCTATAAAGACTGTGCCGCCAACTCTGATGTCTTCATTCACAACCCTGATGAGTAACCGGACACCGGGGCCATCACACAAGAGAACACAAAATCCCAGGGTAGGGGAAACACGGGAGAAGCCCTTCTCTGTTATACACTGTAATATGCACTGACAGTGCTTATGGAAAGGATTCAACTCCTGGACTACTCTTACATTATAGATCATTTCGTTATGCTAGATTTTTATTTGAAGATAAGAAAACTGAACAACTCCTGTTAAACTGAAGAAATCTTACAATATGTTATGGACTCTGCTGTTCTGCTGTTCTGCTTCATGGTATCATATAACCTTTCTAATGGCCTGTATATTCCGTCTGTCAGGATACCACACAGTTGGGTCTATAGTCATTTCCTTTGACCTCTTAAGATCAGTGACCACAATATTTGTGCTTTCATGTATTTCATGTACTTTTTTCCCATTTTTATGAATCAGAAATTAGGTTTCTATACAGCAAAAACATGGTAGCAACAGAGATCATGATGGACCATTGACCAATGCACTACACTATAGGCAGGAATATATCCTCTAGGACAGGGCAATACTGCGGGATGATGGGACAAATTCCTGGGCTGTCACGGTGGGGTTCACTGTGACAGTTGTGTAGGCTGGCTGCATGGGCTCCTGTGTACTGGCTGCAGGCTGACTCCTGTGTATCCTGGTTGCTTGAGACTGGCTGCGGTGTTGTGTGTGAACTATGCCTGTATATGTGTGTACTCCCTGTCCCAGGTGCCGTGTACCGGCTGTGGGTGTTCTCATGCATGCTGATTCTGTGATGTGTGCTGGCTCTGAGTATGGATGCATTTCTGTTTGTGTCACGGGTTGTTTGTGCTCTGGCGTACTGGCTGCGGGTGCCTCCTTGTTTGCTGGTTGTCAGGGACAACGTCTTGTACTGCAGCCTGTGCATTCACTTCTCTGTTCATGTAGGCTCCCCTTCCTGTTTGGTTCTGATGGAGGAGGTTTTGCCACCCTCCCTTCTGCGTGGTGTCGGCTGGTATGTTGTTGTTGTTGCTTTGTCTGTTCTTCTGCACCTGTCCTCTGATGTTGTTATCCTTGTCCATGCCCTGCCTGTTCTCCTGTACCTGTTCTCTGTCTGGATCCACTCTGTTCCATGTCTAGCCTAGCAGTACTCTAACTGTGTCTGATAGCCGGGCAGTGCTAAACTGCTTCTGATCCTGTCCTTTGTCCAGCCTGGCAGTGCCTACTTCTTCTGATCCAGTCTGTTCCTTGTCTGTCCTGCAGTGCCTTACTGCTTCTGTTTCTTTGAATGTCCTGCCTTCATGAGAGGGCTACTGAGGGCTCCATGTGTGCAGCTCTGCCTGACACCACCATGCTTCCATTCCTTATGGGATACAGGCATCTGCTTCTGTGCTGGTTCCTGTTTGTCTTAATGTTTGATCCATGTCCTGTGTTTGTTTGGGTTCCAATCCTGTTTGTGGTTTCCTGCAAGTGTACTGGGACCTTCCTAGAGGTGCAACCAGTGAGTCCTCTGCCCAGTTCATCCCCACCACCAGGGGCTCTGTGAAGAACGGGGCTTACTGGCTCTCCGCCCTCTGGCTTTTGCCTCTGGTCTGCAGGTGCACTTGGTTCTGTGGTAGTGCTACCACTATTGCAAAACCTGCATATGTTCCTTTTTTAGATGGAAAAGGGCCTTGTAGGAAAGAAGTCTTAGACCACATCACAGCTATAGCAGGTGACATGATAAAAATGATCGTCATGATGACACCGTAAGTATGATGTGTTAGAAGCAGCAAAAAAGGGAAGGGCAAGTATAAGGATCTGAGGGACTTTGACAAGGAACAAATATCAATCAGTGAGCAAGATACCATCGGATACCTCTAGATGTCTTGCAGAGTCAATTCCTCAACAGGTCAGAAAGGTACTTGCACAATAATAAGCAGTTGGTTTAATGTTATGACCGATTAGTGCAAATGAGGTTGAGGGATAAAAAATATCATCATTTAGAGCATTTTCTTGTTTTGGGGAAGGGGGACATGGCTTCCAGCTTGCACTCTGCATAGCTATCCTTCAAGACTTTTCCATCACGTTTCATAAGAAGAACCTGGAGATTTTCCTCGGTTGTATTGTATTCCTTAATATATTTGCATCATCTTGAGGATTGTCATGGTTTATGATGTGCAGGCTCTTGATGCTCAATATCTTGAGAAATATGCTCCTTTCTCCACCTTTAGGTAATCCTGGATCTTCTCTAGACCTTCTACACCTGTATATACGTAGATAGACCTTATAGACAAGCATTCAAAAATGTGTAATGAGAACCAAACAGACGTGAAGGAATTTTTGCTGCTGGGTTTTCCTTCATTGTACAATATAAAATATTATTTATTTTCCTTGGTTCTCTTCATTTACATCATTATCATAAATGTCAATGTTCTGTTCATCATACTGGTGAAGATAAGTGCCCAGTTACAGCTCCCTATGTACTTCTTTCTACAAAATCTAGCCTTGGCTGACATCTTTCTCACCACCAATGTAATTCCGAAGATGTTACAAATTATTTTGTGGGATGTGGTATCTATTCCGTTTTTTGAGTGCATGGCTCAGTTCTACTTCCACAGTGTTGCAGGGATTGTTGAGTGTTTCCTCCTCTCAGTCATGTCCTATGATCGATATCTAGCCATCTGTTTCCCACTACATTACTTTGTCATTATGGACTTTAAGTTTCAGTTACAGCTGGCCACCTGTTCTTGGTTTCTGGCATTCCTAGTTATGATATTTGAGATGTTCTTTATATGGGACTTGCAGTTTTGTGGCTTTAGCACTATTGACTTTTTCTTCTGTGACTTTGCGCCTCTACTAGAACTTTCTTCGTCAGATATAACCACTGTTGTTCTGGAAGATTTTATCTTCTCCATCCCAGTCATTATTTCACCTTTCATTTTTATTATTGTTACTTATGTCTTTATTATTATCACAATCCTAAAAATAGCCTCTATATCTGGGAAGACAAATACATTTTCCACGTGTAGTTCCCACCTTAGTATTGTCTGTATCTACTATGGGACTCTTATAGCTGTCTATGTGGTTCCATCAGAAGGAACGTCTTTTAATAAGTTCCTATCTCTACTGTACATTGTGGTGACTCCATTGTGTAACCCCATAATATACAGCTTGAGAAACCAAGAGATCAAAAGTGCTATAAGGAAAATTTTCAGAAAAAAAGACAATAAAATTAAGACTTGACTTTATTTGCAGTAAAATGAGCTTAGTTCAGACATTCTCCCATCTTCTTGCTCCTTTGATAGTAGTGAATTTACCATCAGGACTCAATAGATGGGCACATCCTTTATTAATAGTTTCAGAGTTTCAACAATGGTCAGGAATAGTGATGGCTTCTGTCACATAACTCATACTGTATGTTGACAATTTATACATATTTAATTTAACAAATAAAAATCAGACGTTAAAGGAATTAATCAGCCCCATATACATTTTAACCCCAACCACCACCACTACTGTACCCTGTAGGACCTGTTAGATAAAGCATATGTACCTGCCCTCGGACACTTAGTTCCAGTTTCTTTTTTGTATATTCTTTATTATAAGAAAGGAGCCCAAAAAAATATTAACAAAAGCAGATACAAGCACATAATAGTAAGGCTGGTTTACAGTTTGTCTTATTGTACAGTCGTGGCCAAAAGTTTTGAGAATGACACAAATATTAGTTTTCACAAAGTTTGCTGCTAAACTGCTTTTAGATCTTTGTTTCAGATGTTTCTGTGATGTAGTGAAATATAATTACATGCACTTCATACGTTTAAAAGGCTTTTATCGAGAATTACAGGACATTTATGCAGAGAGTCAGTATTTGCAGTGTTGGCCCTTCTATTTCAGGACCTCTGCAATCCGACTGGGCATGCTCTCAATCAACTTCTGGGCCAATTCCTGACTGATAGCAACCCATTCTTTCATAATTACTTCTTGGATTTTTTCAGAATTAGTGGGTTTTTGTTTGTCCACCCGCCTCTTGAGGATTGACCACAAGTTCTCAATGGGATTAAGATCTGGGGAGTTTCCAGGCGATGGACCCAAAATGTCAACGCTTTGGTCCCCGAGCCACTTAGTTGTCACTTTTGCCTTATGGCACGGTGCTCCATCGTGCTGGAAAATGCATTGTTCTTCACCAAACTGTTGTTGGATTATAGGAAGAAGTTGCTGTTGGAAGGTGTTTTGGTGCCATTCTTTATTCATGGCTGTGTTTTTAGGCAGAATTGTGAGTGAGCCCACTCCCGTGGATGAGAAGCAACCCCACACATGAATGGTCTCAGGATGCTTTACTCTTGGCATGACACAGGACTGATGGTAGCGCTCACCTTTTCTTCTCCGGACAAGCCTTTTTCCTGATGCCCCAAACAATCGGAAAGAGGCTTCATCGGAGAATATGACTTTGCCCCAGTCCTCAGCAGTCCATTCACCATATTTTCTGTCCCTGATGTTTTTTTTTTTGGAGAGAAGTGGTTTCTTTGCTGCCTTCTTGACACCAGGCCACCTTCCAAAAGTCTTCGCCTCACTGTGCGTGCAGATGAGCTCACACCTGCCTGCTGCCATTCCTGAGCAAGCTCTGCACTAGTGGCACTCCGATCCCGCAGCTGAATCAAGTCCGCTTGCTGGACTTTCTTGGACGCCATGAAGCCTTCTTAACAAGAATTGAACCTCTTTCCTTGAAGTTCTTGATGATCCTATAAATTGTTGATTGAGGTGCAATCTTAGTAGCCACAATATCCTTGCCTGTGAAGCCATTTTTATGCAACGCAATAATGGCTGCACGCGTTTCTTTGCAGGTCACCATGGTTAACAATGGAAGAACAATGATTCCAAGCATCACCCTCCTTTTAACAGGTTAAGTCTGCCATTTTAACCCAATCAGCCTGACATAATGATCTCCAGCCTTGTGCTCGTCAACATTCTCACCTGAGTAAACAAGACGATTACTGAAACGATCTCAGCAGGTCCTTTAATGACAGCAACGAAATGCAGTGGAAAGTTTTTTTTGGATTAAGTTAATTTTCATGGCAAAGAAGGACTATGCAATTCATATGATCGCTCTTCATAACATTCTGGAGTATATGCAAATTGCTATTATAAAAACTTAAGCAGCAACTTTTCCAATTTCCAATATTTATGTAATTCTCAAAACTTTTGGCCACGACTGTACATAAATGGACAATCCCCATTTAAGTAAGAGCAGCTGTAGTGCATATGGTTGTGGTACAAAATGACTACAGGTGACACACAGGCTGGTGTGAAAAGATACAAAATCTGGTAGAACGTAGTCAAAGCTGAGGCTTAGGAGTACACCGTATAGTGATAATCTGTTTATAGTGAGCATTTATATGTTGAAAGAACATAAATAAAAAGTGAACAGGTTAACATGAGAACAGGTCAACCAGGTGTCTTTGTTGGATGGCAGCTAGAAAGTAGGTGAGTTCCCCATTGTGTTTTGTGCTACAAACAGCTGGTGTGTGACTCATATGTGGAAACTAACAGAGTGTTGCTTGGGCGTGTCAATGGCTGTGCCTCCATATACTACGCTGGTGAGGGCATGTGTAATAAGTGAGGGAGCCAAGGAGAGATGTCTTAACTCCATGGAAAAATCTGAACTTTAGGTCTCAATGAAGGACCCATGGAATTTCAACCAAGGTTGCCAGATTTTTAGAAAGGCGTCTCTTCGGCCCCCCTCCCATCCCACCATCTCTTCCATAAGGCAGATTTGGTGTACCTTATCTATCCATTCTTTAGTAGTTGGAGGGTCTGTAATTTGCCATTTAATAGGAATAATATACTTAGCTTCTGAAATCAGGTACGTGATTAAGTTATTAGCGGCTGGTTTGAAATCCCTCTGGGGTCACCATAGTAAGACGAGGTCTGGGGTTAGAGAGACAAGGCAATTGCTAATCTTATTAATGGTGTGTTTCACCTCCTTCCAAAAGGTGGAGATTTTTGTGCAAAACCACTAGATGTGGGAAATGGTGCCTGTTCCTTCTTGGCATCTCCAGCACTTATCCGTGAGGTGAGCTCTATGCAAAAAGTCTGGGGTTCTATACCATCGCAATAGGATTTTAAAAGAATTCTCCTGAAGGCGTATGCACCTAGAAAAGCCATGGGAGTGTTTAAGTATAAAACTAGCATCTTCATCTAAAATGGTAGTTTGCAGTTCTCTTTACCATGCCCTTAGGTTAATAGGCTTTTCAACGGAAGACTCTAATATCAATTGGGAGTAGAGCCGTCAAAGGGTTTTAGAGGGGGAATTTGGCAGTAGAGTATAGTTTTCAAGCCATGTAGGATCAGATAGGGCTTGCGTGCACGTTTTTCTGTATTTTTTGCAGTTGATTTCCATGAATTGGTATGCAGGTCATAGAATTATTTAAGAACTTCGGGAGCTCTGTATCTATTACTAAATCAGAAATCTTAAGGTCTGTTAAGTAAAGCCAAGTTCTATGGAAATCACCGCCACCTTCTTTGAGGAAATGTGGGAGGACAGACAAACGGGCTATAGGAGATAATTTGTTAGAGGACATTGGCAAGGCCTCAGTTCTTCTACAGTACTGAAACATGCAGCGTGTGAGATCGCTAAGCAGGTATTTGTTCTTATTTGAGGGCGCCTTAAACCATAAGTAGTGGAGAGCATCGTCACCCAGGAAGGCTTTTTCTAAATAAACATGAAAAGTAGAGTTGAGCGAACACCTGGATGTTTGGGTTTGAGAAGTTCGGCCGAACTTCCCGGAAATGTTCGGGTTCGGGTTCGGAATCCGAACCCGAACCCGACCCGAACTTCGTCCCGAACCCCATTAAAGTCAATGGGGACCTGAACTTTTCGGCACTAAAAAGGCTGTAAAACAGCCCAGGAAAGGGCTAGAGGGCTGCAAAAGGCAGCAAAATGTAGTTAAATCCCCTGCAAACAAATGTGGATAGGGAAATAAAAATAAAAATAAAATAAATAAAAATTAACCAATATCAATTGGAGAGAGGTCCCATAGCAGGGATTCAGGCTTCATGTCATAGCAGAGAATCATGCTTCATGTCACCCAACACTGGAACAGGCCACTGTCAGATATTTTTTTAGGCCCCGGCACCGAGACAGAGGAGAGAGGTCCCATAGCAGAGATTCAGGCTTCATGTCATAGCAGAGAATCAGGCTTCACGTCACCCAAAACTGGAACAGTCCATTGTCATATATTTAGGCCCCGGCACCCAGGCAGAGGAGAGAGGTCCCATAGCAGAGAATCAGGCTTCATGTCATAGCAGAGAATCAGGCTTCACGTCACACAAAACTGGAACAGTCCATTGTCAGATATTTAGGCCCCGGCACCCAGACAGAGGAGAGAGGTCCCATAGCAGAGATTCAGGCTTCATGTCATAGCAGAGAATCAGGCTTCACATCACCCAACACTGGAACAGGCCACTGTCAAATATTTTTAGGCCCGGCACCCAGACAGTGGAGAGGTTCATTCAACTTTGGGTTGCCCCGCAATATAATGGTAAAATTAAAATTAAAATAGGATTGAATGAGGAAGTGCCCTGGAGTACAATAATATATGGTTATGGGGAGGTAGTTAATGTCTAATCTGCACAAGGGATGGACAGGTCCTAGGGGATCCATGCCTGGTTCATTTTTATGAACGTCAGCTTGTCCACATTGGCTGTAGACAGGCGGCTGCGTTTGTCTGTAATGACGCCCCCTGCCGTGCTGAATACACGTTCAGACAAAACGCTGGCCGCCGGGCAGGCCAGCACCTCCAAGGCATAAAAGGCTAGCTCTGGCCACGTGGACAATTTAGAGACCCAGAAGTTGAATGGGGCCGAACCATCAGTAAGTACGTGGAGGGGTGTGCACACGTACTGTTCCACCATGTTAGTGAAATGTTGCCTCCTGCTAACACGTTCCGTATCAGGTCGTGGTGCAGTTAGCTGTGGCGTGTTGACAAAACTTTTCCACATCTCTGCCATGCTAACCCTGCCCTCAAAGGAGCTGGCCGTGACACAGCTGCCTTGGCGACCTCTTGCTCCTCCTCTGCCTTCGCCTTGGGCTTCCACTTGTTCCCCTGTGACATTTGGGAATGCTCTCAGTAGCGCGTCTACCAATATGCGCTTGTACTCGCGCATCTTCCTATCACGCTCCAGTGCAGGAAGTAAGGTGGGCACATTGTCTTTGTACCATGGTTCCAGCAGGGTGGCAACCTAGTAGTCCGCACACGTTAAAATGTGGGCAACTCTGCTGTCGTTGCGCAGGCACTGCAGCATGTAGTCGCTCATGTGTGCCAGGCTGCCCAGAGGTAAGGACAAGCTGTCCTCTGTGGGAGGCGTATCGTCATCGTCCTGCGTTTCCCCCCAGCCACGCACCAGTGATGGGCCGGAGCTGCGTTGGGTGCCACCCCGCTGTGAACATGCTTCATCCTCATCCTCCTCCACCTCCTCCTCATCCTCGTCCTCCTCGTCCTCCAGTAGTGGTCCCTGGCTGGCCACATTTGTACCTGGCCTCTGCTGTTGCAAAAAACCTCCCTCTGAGTCACTTCGAAGAGACTGGCTTGAAAGTGCTAAAAATGACCCCTCTTCCTCCTCCTCCTCCTCCTCCTCCTGGGCCACCTCCTCTTCCATCATCGCCCTAAGTGTTTTCTCAAGGAGACATAGAAGTGGTATTGTTACGCTGATAACGGCGTCATCGCCACTGGCCATGTTGGTGGAGTACTGGAAACAGCGCAACAGGGCAAACAGGTCTCGCATGGAGGCCCAGTCATTGGTGGTGAAGTAGTGCTGTTCCGCAGTGCGACTGACTGACCCGTGCGTGCTGCAGCTGAAACTCCACTATGGCCTGCTGCTGCTCGCACAGTCTGTCCAGCATGTGCAAGGTGGAGTTCCACCTGGTGGGTACGTCGCATATGAGGCAGTGAGCGGGAAGGCCAAAGCTACGCTGTAGCGCAGACAGGCGAGCAGCGGCAGGATGTGAACGCCGGAAGCGCGAACAGACGGCCCGCACTTTATGCAGCAGCTCTGACATGTCGGGGTAGTTGTGAATGAACTTCTGCACCACCAAATTCAGCAGATGCGCCAGGCAAGGGATGTGCGTCAAACCGGCTAGTCCCAGAGCTGCAACAAGATTTCGCCCATTATCGCACACCACCAGGCCGGGCTTGAGGCTCACCGGTAGCAACCACTCGTCGGTCTGTTGTTCTATACCCCGCCACAACTCCTGTGCGGTGTGGGGCCTGTCCCCCAAACATATGAGTTTCAGAATGGCCTGCTGACATTTACCCCGGGCTGTGCTGAAGTTGGTGGTGAAGGTGTGTGGCTGACTGGATGAGCAGATGGAAGAAGAGGAGGAGGAAGCCGAGTAGGAGGAGGAGGCAACAGGAGGCAAAGAATGTTGCCCTGCGATCTTTGGCGGCGGAAGTACGTGCACCAAACAGCTCTCCGCCTGGGGTCCAGCCGCCACTACATTTACCCAGTGTGCAGTTAGGGAGATATAGCGTCCCTGGCCGTGCTTACTGGTCCATGTATCTGTGGTTAGGTGGACCTTGCCACAGATGGCGTTGCGCAG
Organism: Bufo gargarizans; assembly: GCF_014858855.1. Lineage (NCBI taxonomy): Eukaryota > Metazoa > Chordata > Amphibia > Anura > Bufonidae > Bufo > Bufo gargarizans. The sequence continues at coordinate 3,276,904 of NC_058081.1, read as the reverse complement.
TGCACACTTGATTTTATCGGATACTTGGTTGTGCAGGGAAGGCACAGCTCTCTTGGAGAAATAGTGGCGGCTGGGAACAACATACTGTGGGACAGCAAGCGACATGAGCTGTTTGAAGCTGTCTGTGTCCACCAGCCTAAACGACAGCATTTCATAGGCCAGTAGTTTAGAAATGCTGGAATTCAGGGCCAGGGATCGAGGGTGGCTAGGTGGGAATTTACTCTTTCTCTCAAATGTTTGTGAGATGGAGAGCTGAACGCTGCCGTGTGACATGGTTGAGATGCTTGGTGACGGAGGTGGTGGTGTTGGTGGTACATCCCCTGTTTGCTGGGCGGCAGGTGCCAACGTTCCTCCAGAGGCGGAGGAAGAGGCCGAGGCGGCAGCAGCAGAAGAGGCCGAGGCGGCAGCAGCAGAAGAGGTAGCAGGGGGAGCCTGAGTGACTTCCTTGGTTTTAAGGTCTTTACTCCACTGCAGTTCATGCTTTGCATGCAGGTGCCTGGTCATGCAGGTTGTGCTAAGGTTCAGAACGTTAATGCCTCGCTTCAGGCTCTGATGGCACAGCATGCAAACCACTCGGGTCTTGTCGTCAGCACATTGTTTGAAGAAGTGCCATGCCAGGGAACTCCTTGAAGCTGCCTTTGGGGTGCTCGGTCCCAGATTGCAGCGGTCAGTAGCAGGCGGAGTCTCTTGGCGGCGGGTGTTCTGCTTTTGCCCACTGCTCCCTCTTTTGCTACGCTGTTGGCTCGGTCTCACCACTGCCTCTTCCTCCGAACTCTGAAAGTCAGTGGCACGACCTTCATTCCATGTGGGGTCTAGGACCTCATCGTCCCCTGCATCGTCTTCCACCCAGTCTTCCTCCCTGACATCCTGTTTAGTCTGCACACTGCAGAAAGACGCAGCAGTTGGCACCTGTGTTTCGTCATCATCAGAGACATGCTGAGGTTGTATTCCCATGTCCTCATCATCAGGAAACATAAGTGGTTGTGCGTCAGTGCATTCTATGTCTTCCACCGCTGGGGAAGGGCTAGGTGGATGTCCTTGGGAAACCCTGCCAGCAGAGTCTTCAAACAGCATAAGAGACTGCTGCATAACGTGAGGCTCAGACAGTTTCCCTGGTATGCATGGGGGTGATGTGACAGACTGATGGGGTTGGTTTTCAGGCGCCATCTGTGCGCTTTCTGCAGAAGACTGGGTGGGAGATAATGTGAATGTGCTGGATCCACTGTCGGCCACCCAATTGACTAATGCCTGTACCTGCTCAGGCCTTACCATCCTTAGAACGGCATTGGGCCCCACCAAATATCGCTGTAAATTCTGGCGGCTACTGGGACCTGAGGTAGTTGGTACACTAGGACGTGTGGATGTGGCAGAACGGCCACGTCCTCTCCCAGCACCAGAGGGTTTACTAACACCACCACGACCATGTCCGCGTCCGCGTCCCTTACTAGATGTTTTCCTCATTGTTACTGTTCACCACAATAGGAAAAAAATTATTTAGACCAATGTATTGAATTCAAATTCAGGCCTTTTTTTACAGACACCTAACACTATCTGGCTATCTATTTAGGTACCGTATTACACTAATACAGGCACAGCAGTAACCACAGATTTAGCTGAATATAAATTTGAGGCCTAGTATTTAGGCGCTGGGTGACAGATTTAGGTTTACTGACAGAATTAGACTTGGAAATGCACAGTAGCGTGTGTGTGAAGTTATTCAGAATGACCCTATCAGCACCTTGAATCTGATATACCCTTTTAGGGATAGATTTAAAGTAGGCCTGATACAGCAGAAACCACTAATATAGAGAATTGCTAAGTTGGGAATTGTATTTCAACCCAGAACAAAAATATATCCTTTGCCAGACAGCAGACAGTATTACAATTGGCTGGCCACAGCTGAAACACCAGATTTAGGGTACTGCTATTTTGGCAATTGTATTTCACCCCTCAATAAAATAGCAAGCACAGCCAAGCCCCTGATGTAGGATATAGCAAAAAAACAACCACACTATTGATGGTTAAATGCACTTGGTGGCAGCTTGTGCTGGCGCACCACAAGACACAAAATGGCCGCCGATCACCCCAGAAAAAAGTAACATAAAAACGCTCTGGGCAGCCTAAAAACAGTGAGCAATTAAATAGCAGCAGTTCAATCATCCACAGCTGCAGATCGATCTCTGGATGGAGTCTTTTGGAGGAGTTAATCACTGCCTAATCTCGCCCTAACGTCGCAGCCGCAACCTCTCCCTACACTGATCAGAGCAGAGTGACGTGCGGCGCTATGTGACTCCAGCTTAAATAGAGGCTGGGTCACATGCTGCACTGGCCAATCACAGCCATGCCAATAGTAGGCATGGCTGTGATGGCCTCTTGGGGCAAGTAGTATGACGCTTGTTGATTGGCTGCTTTGCAGCCTTTCAAAAAGCGCCAAGAAAGCGACGAACACCGAACCCGGACTTTTACGAAAAAACAGCCAGGATATCTGGTCATAATTAAGAGCATAAAGGTTTACAAAAGTATACATTTTCTGACAGATATGGCCCTTTAAAATGATGTATCTCCCTTCGGGATCTTGGATGTGGGAGGCGTATGTAAAAGGTATATTCTTTTTGAAACCGATGTTTACTCCCCTTGAGGCAGTTCTTTCAGCTCCGCAATGGTACCAATTTGGAAATCTAGAAAATGATGAATCCCGGTATGTATTGTGCTTATAGTGGGTCTGTTGAAGGAAAAGTATGGAGCACTTTTCTTTCCCCAGAAGGGAGAAGATTTGGGATCTTTTTGATGGAGATCTGAGACCCTTCACGTTGTAGGTAACTATATTTAGGTCTACCATATTGTTCTGGTCAAAGTTGGGATAAGACAATTGTGCCGGTACCTTGCGAAGTGAAAGATCAGGGTGTCATACCAAGCGGCCCCAAAGAGAGCAAGCATCCGCTCCACGAGTGCAAGGTGACTTGCGAGGAGTCTATTCAAAGTATCATGACTGAGGGGAGAAGGAGGAGAGACATATTTATAAACATAACAATAAACAAAGTCATGATAGAACAATGAGATGATGGGAATTTTCATCAGAAATAATATAAAGCCTAAGGGCTTGTTCGTAAAAGGGGGTAGTGTGGGTAAACCCAATTATTAGATCTTGCCATTAAGTGGGACGTGGGGATCTAAAAGGTAGTTACTTCGGGTATGCCATAATAGTGTAAAAATAACTTATAACATACTATAGGTGTTAGCCCTTCAAGAAGGGAGGGGAAAATTTGGAAGTGGAAGAAATGAGGCAAAATATTAGAAAGAGAACATAGTAAATGCTGCTGGTGAACTTCTGTAAGTCCCGATCAATAACTCAGTCGCTCAAGTGATTCTCCTTGGTGTCAGCAATCCACTCCTGTGTCTAAATCGTTGTAGTTTGGTTGCAGGCAGTTTCTCCCATGGGGTCATTTTCGGGAGATCCGGGAGTGATGTGATGTCAGATACAGTATCCCAGTTAGCAATGTCCATTGGAGTAATGTCCATGGTGACGAAAGCTGCTTGCAGATCCTCATATGAGGAAATCCTGATGAATTTTCCAGCATGTGAAAAAGTGAGGCCAACTGGAAAAGTCCATCTATATGGGATTCGGTTGTTGCCAGATACTCTGTAAGGGGTTTAAGATTCCTTCGCTTTTGCAGGGTTACAGGCGCCAGGTCCTGGTAAATTAAGATCGAGGCATCACCAAGTGAGATGGTATTAGCTGCCCTAGCTGCTGCCAGTACTTTTTCTTTATCCAGAAAATTCAAAAAGCGACATATAATGTCCCTAAGTGGATCAGAGTCTCTCGGTTTTTGTTGCAGGGCTCTATGCGCTCTTTCTATAGTCATATTAGCAGGGTCTTCGTTGCCCAGGAGGGAAGTAGCAATATTTTTAATGGTGGTCACAAGCTCCTCAGCAGGCACCGCCTCAGGTATGCCCCTGAATCTAAGATTGTTTCGCCGACTGCGATTCTCTTGATCCTCCATTGCGGCATAGAGGGAGTTAATGTGGCGCTGGCATATGGAGAGAGATTGTGCTACGGCCGAGCTATGCTCCAAGGTAGCCGACTGTGTGGCCTCTAGCGATTCCACTCTATGGCCCACATGCTGAATTTCTTGTGTGAGGGACGAGATCTCCTGCTTAAGCAGGGATAAAGCCTCTGCTAGGGCTTGCTTAATAAAGCGTCTTGAGACCAGTAAGTGGCGTGAGTTTACTGACTCACCTCCGTCGCTTTCATCATCTGAGGCTCCTTCTTCTGTCTCGGCGGGAGTGCGTTCATCCACCTGCGCCATCTTGGATTCCCTGATCACAGCCGCGCTGGACTGTTTTTTCAGGTATTTTGCCATCCCCACACCAGGGTTATGGGATTTGGGCATCGCACCGTTATCAGTAGTCTTCTGCCCTCCTATCTTGACCATTTCGGAGGTTAGTAGCAAACGTAAGCAGGTCCCTTGGCAAGGTAGTGTACGGAGCTCAGCAATGCATGTCCTCTCGGCTCCGGCGCTGGCTCTGCCCCCTCAATAACCTTTCTATACTGTTTTGTCATGTAAACTCATTTGCATAAACTTGGGCATATGGGAAAGACATGCAATTTAGCAGAATCTGCCTTGTTTTTCAGCTGTAACACTATTTTCATGTCTTTACCATATGCCCAAGTTTATGCAAATGAATTTACATGACAAAACAGTATAGAAAGGTTATTGAATAATGTTAGGTAATTAGAAAACTGAAAACTTTTATGCAGCCCTCCTAAACAGTGAGAGAAAAGTTAGCTGGCATCCAAAATATTAATATTTACAATTTCTGTCACCCTAATGATAATGATCTAGGTTTGCAGATCCCCCAAGTCATCAAACTCAAATCAGGCAACATTGAGGCTTACTGGCTCTCAGTCAGATGAGAGCTGGTTTTGAATGTCTCATAATTAGGGATGAGCAAACCCAAACTGTATAGTTCGGGTTCGTACAATCAACAAGCGTCATACTACTTGCCCCAAGAGGCCGTCACAGCCATGCCTACTATTGGCATGGCTGTGATTGGCCAGAGCACCATGTGACCCAGCCTCTATTTAAGCTGGAGTCACGTAGCGCCGCCCGTCACTCTGCTCTGATCAGTGTAGGGCGAGATTAGGCAGTGATTAACTCCTCCAAAGGACTTCATTCAGAGATCGATCTGCAGCTGTGGATGATTGAACTGCTGCTATTGAATTGCTCACTGTTATTAGGCTGCCCAGAGCGTTTTTCAGTCACTTTTTTCTGGGGTGATCGGCGGCCATTTTGTGTCTTGTGTTGCGCCAGCACAAGCTGCCACCAAGTGCATTTAACCCTCAATGGTGTGGTTGTTTTTTGGCTAAATCCTACATCAGGGTGAAGCTGTCACACCAAGTGCATTTAACCAGCAATAGTCTGGTTATTTTTTGGCCATATACTACATCAGGGGCAAGCTGCGCCCGTCACCAAGTGCATTTAACCCTCAGTAGTGTGGTTGGTCAAGCTGTCACACCAAGTGCATTTAACCAGCAATAGTGTGGTTATTTTTTGGCCATATCCCAGTGTAATTCTGTCAGTAAACGTATACCTGTCACCCAGCGCCTAAATACTAGGCCTCAAGTTTATATCCAGCTAAATCTGTCGTTACTGCTGTACTGTTGTGGCTGGGCAAGTTATTTAGTGTCCGTCAAAGCACATTTTTTGTTCTGGGTTGAAATGCAATTCCCAATTTAGCAATTTCCTAATTTAGTGGTTTCTGCTGTATCAGAGCTATTTGAAATCTATCCCTAAAAGGGTATATTAGAATCAAGGTGCACATAGGGTCATTCTGAATAACTTCACACACACGCTACTGTGCATTTCCAAGTCTAATTCTGTCAGTAAACCTATACCTGTCACCCAGCGCCTAAATACTAGGCCTCAAATTTATATCCCGCTAAATCTGTCGTTACTGGTGTGGCTGGGCAAGTTATTTAGTGTCCGTCAAAGCACATTTTTTGTTCTGGGTTGAAATACAATTCCCAATTTAGCAATTTCCTAATTTAGTGGTTTCTGCTGTATCAGGCCTACTTTAAATTTATCCCTAAAAGGGTATATAATATTCAAGGTGCACATTGGGTCATTCTGAATAACTTCACACACACGCTACTGTGCATTTCCAAGTCTAATTCTGTCAGTAAATCTATATCTGTCACCCAGCGCCAAAATACTAGGCCTCAAATTTATATCCCGCTAAATCTGTCGTTACCGCTGTACTGTTGTGGCTGGGCAAGTTATTTAGTGTCCGTCAAAGCACATTTTTTGTTCTGGGTTGAAATACAATTCCCAATTTAGCAATTTCCTAATTTAGTGGATTCTGCTGTATCAGGCCTACTTTAAATACATCCCTAAAAGGGTATATCAGAATCAAGGTGCTGATAGGGGCATTCTCAATAACTTCACACACACGCTACTGTGCATATCCCAGTCTAATTCTGTCCGTGAAACGTATACCTGTCACCCAGCGCCTAAATACTAGGCCTCAAATTCATAGTCAGCTAAATCTGTGGTTACTGCTGTGCCTGTAATAGTGTAATACGGTACCTAAATAGATAGCCAGATAGTGTTAGGTGTCTGTAAAAAAAGGCCTGAATTTGAATTCAATGCATTGGGCCAAATAATATTTTTGTTGTTGTGGTGAACGATAACAATGAGGAAAACATCTAGTAAAGGACGCGGACGCGGACATGGTCGTGGTGGTGTTAGTGGACCCACTGGTGCTGGGAGAGGACGTGGCCGTTCTGCCACATCCACACGTCCTAGTGTACCAACTACCTCAGGTCCCAGTAGCCGCCAGAATTTGCAGCGATATATGGTGGGGCCCAATGCCGTTCTAAGGATGGTAAGGCCTGAGCAGGTACAGGCATTAGTCAATTGGGTGGCCGACAGTGGATCCTGCACGTTCACATTATCTCCCACACAGTCTTCTGCAGAAAGCGCACAGATGGCACCTGAAAACCAACCCCATCAGTCTGTCACATCACCCCCATGCATTCCAGGGAAACTGTCTGAGCCTCACGTTATGCAGCAGTCTCTTATGCTGTTTGAAGACTCCGCTGGCAGGGTTTCCCAAGGGCATCCACCCAGCCCTTCCCCAGCGGTGGAAGACATAGAATGCACTGACGCACAACCACTTATGTTTCCTGATGATGAGGACATGGGAATACCACCTCAGCATGTCTCTGATGATGACGAAACACAGGTGCCAACTGCTGCGTCTTTCTGCAGTGTGCAGACTGAACAGGAGGTCAGGGATCAAGACTGGGTGGAAGACGATGCAGGGGACAATGAGGTCCTAGACCCCACGTGGAATGAAGGTCGTGCCACTGACTTTCACAGTTCGGAGGAAGAGGCAGTGGTGAGACCAAGCCAACAGCGTAGTAAAAGAGGGAGCAGTAGGCAAAAGCAGAACACCCGCCGCCAAGAGACTCCGCCTGCTACTGACCGCCGCCATCTGGGACCGAGCACACCAAAGGCAGCTTCAAGGAGTTCCCTGGCATGGCACTTCTTCAAACAATGTGCTGACGACAAGACCCGAGTGGTTTGCACGCTGTGCCATCAGAGCCTGAAGCGAGGCATTAACGTTCTGAACCTTAGCACAACCTGCATGACCAGGCACCTGCATGCAAAGCATGAACTGCAGTGGAGTAAACACCTTAAAAACAAGGAAGTCACTCAGGCTCCCCCTGCTACCTCTTCTGCTGCTGCCGCCTCGGCCTCTTCTGCTGCTGTCGCCTCGGCCTCTTCTGCTGCTACCATCTTCTGCTGCTACCGCCTCGAACTCTTCTGCTGCTGCCGCCTCGGCCTCTTCCTCCGCCTCTGGAGGAACGTTGGCACCTGCCGCCCAGCAAACAAGGGATGTACCACCAACACCACCACCACCTCCGTCACCAAGCATCTCAACCATGTCACACGGCAGCATTCAGCTCTCCATCTCACAAACATTTGAGAGAAAGCGTAAATTCCCACCTAGCCACCCTCGATCCCTGGCCCTGAATGCCAGCATTTCTAAACTACTGGCCTATGAAATGCTGTCATTTAAGGCCTCATGCACACTGCCGTGTTTCACGGCCGTATGCGGGCCGTGGAACCGCGTCCTGGATCCCTCCTGAGAGCAGGAGCGCACGGCGTCACTGGTTGCTATGACGCCGTGCGCTCCCTGCTGCCGCCGCAATACAGTGATACACTGGTATGATCTATACCAGTGTATTACTGTACTGTGCCGGCAGCAGGGAGCGCACGGCGTCATAGCAACCAGTGACGCCGTGCGCTCCTGCTGTCAGGAGGGATCCAGGCCGCGGTTCCACGGCCCGCATACGGCCGTGAAACACGGCAGTGTGCAAGAGGCCTTAGGCTGGTGGACACAGACAGCTTCAAACAGCTCATGTCGCTTGCTGTCCCACAGTATGTTGTTCCCAGCTGACACTACTTCTCCAAGAGAGCCGTGCCTTCCCTGCACAACCAAGTATCCGATAAAATCAAGTGTGCACTGCGCAACGCCATCTGTAGCAAGGACCACCTAACCACAGATACGTGGACCAGTAAGCACGGCCAGGGACGCTATATCTCCCTAACTGCACACTGGGTAAATGTAGTGGCAGCTGGGCCCCAGGCAGAGAGCTGTTTGGCGCACGTCCTTCCGCCGCCAAGGATCGCAGGGCAACATTCTTTGCCTCCTGTTGCCACCTCCTCCTTCTCGGCTTCCTCCTCCTCTTCTTCCACCTGCTCATCCAGTCAGCCACACACCTTCACCACCAACTTCAGCACAGCAGGCCATTCTGAAACTCATATGATTGGGGGACAGGCCCCACACCGCACAAGAGTTGTGGCGGGGTAAAGAACAACAGACCGACGAGTGGTTGCTGCCGGTGAGCCTCAAGCCCGGCCTGGTGGTGTGTGATAATGGGCGAAATCTCGTTGCAGCTCTGGGACTAGCCGGTTTAACGCACATCCCTTGCCTGGCGCATGTGCTGAATTTGTTGGTGCAGAAGTTCATTCACAACTACCCCGACATGTCAGAGCTGCTGCATAAAGTGCGGGCCGTCTGTTCGCGCTTCCGGCGTTCACATCCTGCTGCTGCTCGCCTGTCTGCGCTACAGCGTAACTTCGGCCTTCCCGCTCACCGCCTCATATGCGACGTCCCCACCAGGTGGAACTCCACCTTGCACATGCTGGACAGACTGTGAGAGCAGCAGCAGGCCATAGTGGAGTTTCAGCTGCAGCACGCACTGGTCAGTCGCACTGCGGAACAGCACCACTTCACCACCAATGACTGGGCCTCCATGCGAGACCTGTGTGCCCTGTTGCGCTGTTTCGAGTACTCCACCAACATGGCCAGTGGCGATGACGCCGTTATCAGCGTTACAATACCACTTCTATGTCTCCTTGAGAAAACACTTAGGGCGATGATGGAAGAGGAGGTGGCCCAGGAGGAGGAGGAGGACGAGGGGTCATTTTTAGCACTTTCAGGCCAGTCTCTTCGAAGTGACTCAGAGGGAGGTTTTTTGCAACAGCAGAGGCCAGGTACAAATGTGGCCAGCCAGGGCCCACTACTGGAGGACGAGGAGGACGAGGATGAGGAGGAGGTGGAGGAGGATGAGGATGAAGCATGGTCACAGCGGGGTGGCACCCAACGCAGCTCGGGCCCATCACTGGTCCGTGGCTGGGGGGAAAGGCAGGACGATGATGATACGCCTCCCACAGAGGACAGCTTGTCCTTACCCCTGGGCAGCCTGGCACACATGAGCGACTACATGCTGCAGTGCCTGCGCAATGACAGCGAGTTGCCCACATTTTAACGTGTGCGGACTACTAGGTTGCCACCCTGCTGGATCCACGGTACAAAGACAATGTGCCCACCTTACTTCCTGCACTGGAGCGTGATAGGAAGATGCGCGAGTACAAGCGCACGTTGGTAGACGTGCTACTGAGAGCATTCCCAAATGTCACAGGGGAACAAGTGGAAGCCCAAGGCAGAGGAGGAGCAAGAGGTCGCCAAGGCAGCTGTGTCACGGCCAGCTCCTCTGAGGGCAGGGTTAGCATGGCAGAGATGTGGAAAAGTTTTGTCAACACGCCACAGCTAACTGCACCACCACCTGATACGCAACGTGTTAGCAGGAGGCAACATTTCACTAACATGGTGGAACAGTACGTGTACACACCCCTCCACGTACTGACTGATGGTTCGGCCCCATTCAACTTCTGGGTCTCTAAATTGTCCACGTGGCCAGAGCTAGCCTTTTATGCCTTGGAGGTGCTGGCCTGCCCGGCGGCCAGCGTTTTGTCTGAACGTGTATTCAGCACGGCAGGGGGCGTCATTACAGACAATTTGGACAAGCTGACGTTCATAAAAATGAACCAGGCATGGATCCCACAGGACCTGTCCGTCCCTTGTCCAGATTAGACATTAACTACCTCCCCTTAACCATATATTATTGTACTCCAGGGCACTTCCTCATTCAATCCTATTTTTATTTTCATTTTACCATTATATTGCGAGGCTACCCAAATTTGAATGAACCTCTCCTCTGTCTGGGTGCCGGGGCCTAAATATATGCCATTGGACTGTTCCAATGTTGGGTGACGTGAAGCCTGATTCTCTGCTATGACATGCAGACTAATTCTCTGCTGACATGAAGCCAGATTCTCTGTTACAGGACCTCTCTCCTCTGCCTGGGTGCTGGGCCTAAATATATGCCAATGGACTGTTGCACTGGTGGCTGACGTGAAGCCTGATTGTCTGTTACGGGACCTCTCTCCTCTGCCTGGGTGCTGGGCCTTAATATCTGACAATGGACTGTTGCATTGGTGGCTGACGTGAAGCCTGATTCTCTGCTATGATATGCAGACTGATTCTCTGCTGACATGAAGCCAGATTGTCTGTTACGGGACCTCTCTCCTCTGCCTGGGTGCTGGGCCTAAATTTATGAAAATGGACTCTTACAGTGGTGGGTGACGTGAAGCCTGATTCTCTGCTATGACATGCAGACTGATTCTCTGCTGACATGAAGCCAGATTGTCTGTTACGGGACCTCTCTCCTCTGCCTGGGTGCTGGGCCTAAATTTATGAAAATGGACTCTTACAGTGGTGGGTGACATGAAGCCTGATTCTCTGCTATGATATGAAGACTGATTCTCTGCTGACATGAAGCCAGATTGTCTGTTACGGGACCTCTCTCCTCTGCCTGGGTGCTGGGCCTAAACTTATGAAAATGGACTCTTACAGTGGTGGGTGACGTGAAGCCTGATTCTCTGCTATGATATGAAGACTGATTCTCTGCTGATATGAAGCCAGATTGTCTTTTACGGGACCTCTCTCCTCTGCCTGGGTGCTGGGCCTAAATTTATGACAATGGACTGTTGCAGTGGTGGCTGACGTGAAGCCTGATTCTCTGCTATGACATGCAGACTGATTCTCTGCTGACATGAAGCCAGATTGTCTGTTACGGGACCTCTCTCCTCTGCCTGGGTGCTGGGCCTAAATTTATGAAAATGGACTCTTACAGTGGTGGGTGACTTGAAGCCTGATTCTCTGCTATGATATGAAGACTGATTCTCTGCTGACATGAAGCCAGATTGTCTGTTACGTGACCTCTCTCCTCTGCCTGGGTGCTGGGCCTAAATTTATGACAATGGACTGTTGCAGTGGTGGGTGACGTGAAGCCTGATTCTCTGCTATGACATGCAGACAGATTCTCTGCTGACATGAAGACAGATTCTCTGTTACGGGACCTCTCTCCTCTGCCTGGGTGCCGGGGCCTAAATATCTGAGAATGGACTGTTCCAGTGGTGGCTGACGTGAAGCCAGATTCTCTGCTATGGGACCTCTCTCCAATTGATTTTGGTTAATTTTTATTTATTTAATTTTTATTTTAATTCATTTCCCTATCCACATTTGTTTGCAGGGGATTTACCTACATGTTGCTGCCTTTTGCAGCCCTCTAGCCCTTTCCTGGGCTGTTTTACAGCCTTTTTAGTACCAAAAAGTTCGGGTCCCCATTGACTTCAATGGGGTTCGGGTTCGGGACGAAGTTCGGATCGGGTTCGGATCCCGAACCCGAACATTTCCGGGAAGTTCGGCCGAACTTCTCGAACCCGAACATCCAGGTGTTCGCTCAACTCTACTTATTACCCCCAAAATAGTACCAATCAAACCGTCACCTCGTCCACAAAAAATGATACCCTATTTAAGACAATCGCCCAAAAAATAAAAAAGCTATGGCTCTCAGACTATAGAGACACTAAAACATCAATTTTTTGGTTTCAGAAATGCTATTATTGTGTAAAACTTAAATAAATAAGAATAAGTATACATATTAGGTATTGCCACGTCCATAACGATCTTCTCTATAAAACTATCACATGACCTAACTCCTCAGATGAACGCTGTAAAAATAAATAAATGAAAACTGTTCCAAAACAGCCAATTTTTGGGTCACCTTGCCCCATAAAGTGTAATAATGAATGATCAAAAAATCCTATGTACCCAGAAATGGTACCAATAAAAACCTCAACACTTTCTGCAAAAAACGAGCCCCTGCACAAGACGATCGGCAGAAAAATACAAAACATATGGCGTTCAGAATACCAATCCAGCACAATCTGCCTTCCAAAAACCGTATGGCATTCCTTTCCTTCTGCGCCTTGCCGTGTGCCCGTACAGCGGTTTACGACCACATGTGGGGTGTTTATGTAAACCGCGGAATCAGGGTAATAAATATTGAGTTTTGTCTGGCTGTTTACTCTCAATGTGTTAAAGAAAAAAAAATATAAAATGGAAAATCTGCCCAAAAAGTGAAATTTTGAAATTTCATCTCCATTTTCCTTTAATTCTTGTGGAACGCCTAAAGGGTTAACAAAGTTTGTAAAATCAGTTTTGAGTAACTTGAGGGGTGTAGTTTCTATAATGGGGTCATTTATGGGGGTTTCCACTATGTAAACCCCACAAAGTGACTTCAGACCTGAACTGGTCCTTAAAAAGTGGGTTTTGGAAATTTTCTTAAAAATTGTAAGAATTGCTTCTAAACTTCTAAGCCTTCTAACGTCCTAAAAAAATAAAATGGCATTTCCAAAATGATGCCAAGATAAAGTAGACATATGGGGAATGTTAAGTAATAAATATTTTATTAGGTATGACTTTCTGTTTTAGAAGCAGAGAAATAGAAATTTAAAAAATTGTGAATTTTTCAAAATGTTTGGTTAATTTAGGATTTTTTCATAAATAAAGGTTAAATATATTGACTCAAATATATGACTATCATGAAGTACAATGTGTCACGAGAAAACAATCTCAGAATGGCGTGGATAAGTAAAAGTGTTCCAAAGCTATTGCCACATAAAGTGACGCATGTCAGATTTGTAAATTTTGACCTGGACACTGGGGCATCAATGACCCTTGGTCATGAAAGGGTTAAAGGGTTATGCGCGATTGTACCGGAGTTTGCAATCGAGCATACAGAGACAAGCGAACGCCCATTGTCGCGCATTCCCGAAAGTCTATGTATGGGAACGCACGACAAGACGCCCCAAAGAAGCTCATGTACTTCTTGGGGTGTCGGGCGTTTTACAGCACGATCGTACGCGCTGTAAAATGCCCATGTGAGAACCATTCCCATAGGGAAGCATTGGTTTCTCCTTGTTGAGCGTTTTACAGCGCGTAGGAACGCGCTGTAAAACGCTCAGGTGTGAACCCAGCGTGAGAGTATCAACCACTGTCTGTCACAAAGAGTAGAAGGATAAACTCTATAAAGTATCTAAGGCTGTGTCCACACATGTGTCAGAGACTCTGTTTGAGGCCACTATTGTGGCTTCTGTTGAAAAGAGTGGGCAAAAAAATTAACTATCATAGCAGAACAGAGGAAATAACTAATACTGGTGTAAACCGAGCCTAAGGCCTCATGAACATGACCTTAATTCTTTTCCGTGTGCTGTCTGTATTTTTTGAAGATATCACACTGACCCATCCATTTCTAGGGGGCCATGCACACATCCGTATTTTTCATGAATCCACCAGGCCATTTTGCAAATTATCGAATATGTCCTCTGCAGGTGAGACTAACCATTTCTAATGATGGTAGTGAGAAAAATCCGGAGTGGACACAGACGGTATAAATATTTTCCAAAAACATTGGGGTGCATGAAGCCTAGGCCTGTAATTTTTCGACTGTTTCTGCTTTATCCAAAAGACTGAAAATGGTGTCACCTATGAAAAACTCAAAAACTTTCAAGATGCATCGCTGGCCAGCTAAAACGTTTTAATCATTTTACAAATTCCCACCAGCTAATCACTACTTGTGGGAGATGACGTCTATTTTTTCCAATATGTATTCCGAGCTATTCTCTGTGGATTCTTAATTTCTATCAATGCCTTTGTGAATATTTACACTAGGTTTGCTTGACTATAAAACCAGGTTCTTTACAATAACACAGTGGCATTGGGCTTATAAGATTCAGAGAAGATACCGTAATAAAGGAGGTAACATTTTCTTAAAGAAAAAAAACAGACATTTTATTTACCTTTCTTTAAACTTGTTTTTGCTTTGTTAGTAGAAGAATTATCTGCAGATTCCCAAAGAAAAAACTGTGGTAAGACGAGTTAAACTTGGTGAGATTGCCATAAAAAAATAGTGAAAGTCATCCATCTCATGAACAAGGAGCATTCATTCTCTCATATTTTACTTGCTAGGATCTGACAAGTACATTTTGACATGAGATGACCGAATAAAAAAACTAAAAACTAAAAGATTTTGTGATACTGAGCTGCCATGACTTGTCTATGCTATATGTTCTTGACCAATTTTGAGTAAAGTAAGGAGGGACACATCATTATGAACATCCCGTTTAGAATTTCAGGTCATGAAATCACTGACTGGTGGGGTGTGGACTGCTAAAAGCAGGAGCAGAGGGAAGTCATCACTGGGACGGTGGTAAAGATTTAGTATATGCCAAACGTATCCAGCCCTTTCACCGAAAAGAGACCAAATAAGGTCCTTTCAACCTTGGCTATAAGAATACATTTTATAGGAACACACAGCAGGCTGCACCTCTCTCTATATTGGGTCATCACTGAAAACATTGACTGCCAGCTTTTTTATAACGGGTCTATTTGCAAGGTATGCCTATGTATTGCTATATACAAGAAATTAGAATGTCATCGAACAGTTAATTTATTTCAGTAATTCAAATCAAAACATGAAACTCATATATTCTATAGGCTCATTACACACAGAAATAAAGGCCTTATGTGTAATGAATCTATAGAATATATGAGTTTCACTTTTTGAGTTAAATTACTGAAATAAATTACTTTTCAATGATATTCTAATTTACTAAGATGCACCAGTAGTGGAATACATGGGAGACTTCTATCAGAGGTGTACATTGAGGAATACTCCCGCTGTATAAGCCTGACAGAAGGATGGGATGAGACACCTCACACACAACCCCTAACAATGACCACATCCCAGAACATAAGATAGGAGCAAGAAAGGTGGAAGAAATTACAAAATTAAAGCTATTTCCATAAATGTTTTTATTTTTTTATTTTTTTTATGGATGTTGATGCAAACTGGAAAATCCCTTTAAGGATGTTTCTGGGACAGAACCTATCATCAGTCAATGAGTTCTTCATTGTGGGCTTCCAGGGTCTGCATAGTTTCCGGACTGTATTCTTTATAGTTCTTCTTGTGATCTACTTGATAATCTTAGCTGGAAATCTTCTGATCATCCTACTGGTGTCCACTTCACCTTGCCTCCAATCTCCCATGTACATTTTCTTAAGCCAGCTGTCCCTTTCAGACATCATTCTCACATCAACAATTTGCCCAAACACTTTTTTGGTTATTTTAAATGATGGCTCCATCATTTCAAAGGTTGGCTGCATAACCCAACTATTCACATTTTCAATGTCTATGATCACCGAGTGTCTTCTTCTAACTGTGATGTCCTATGACAGATATGTGGCCATCTGTAAACCTATGTATTACCTTACTACCATGAATCCTTCCTTTTGCCTTCAGTTGATTTTGTTCTGTTGGTTTTTGGCTGCTCTTCTGACTACTATAGTCACCATCTTCATCTCTGGTCTTGACTTCTGTAGCTACAATGTTGTTGTCAACCATTTCTTCTGTGATTATGGACCTCTTTTGCAGCTCTCCTGCTCGGATACATTAATTCTGGAAACAGTAGTACTGATTATAACTTCCCATGAGACCACCATCGAAACTGTGTTTATCCTGTCAACATATTTCTGTATTGTTCGCTCTATAATGGGAATATCAACGACCACAGGTAAGAAGAAAGCCTTCTCCACATGCACCTCCCATCTGACTGTAGTTTGCATTTGTTTTGGATCACTCATTGCCATCTATGTGTCTCCCTCTGGAAAAAAAACTTTTAGCATGAACAAATTTTTTTCTTTACTCTACACTGTGGTGACACCATTATTAAATCCGATCATCTACAGTCTGAAGAACCAGGAAATCAGAATAACCATCGGGAAGAGATTGAACCATCTGAGGCAAATCCTGAGGAATGATTAACTCACATGTTCTGATGTGTGCAATGTGTTATTAGATGCCTGCTGATTAGTGATAAGAAAATTAAAGGGAGTACATGAGACTATAAACATGTACAGTATGTGGACAAGAATAGCCATATTTAAAAATAAAACTAAGGACATTTTCTTGTAGTATGTTTGGGTTTCTAAGCAGAGTATAAATATCGCTGGTTCCTACATCACCCTGAACATTGTAGGCTTAGGGTAGGCCCAGAAGAGGCAGTTCTGTTAGTGTTAGGTACCCATCTGCAGAAGCCACCAAACGTTGGTAGACGGGTCCGGCACACGTTTGAGCAAAAATGTGCACAAAGAGCTTCCAATTTTCATGTATAATAGGTATAATACCACTGTAGTCCAGAATAATCCATAATCCCTAGTTCTACTGTTTACATGTGCTGTCATACATATTTTGCTTGCTGTCAAAACAGTAAGTAGCCATATTTTTAATCTTCACGATATGACCGATTATCATAAATGTATTGTACAAGCTGTTAATGTCATGAAATACCAAATATGTGTATACTAGAAAATATATTTGAAATGTTTAGTTAAAGCTTATTTGTTGGAAAAAATTTGATTTTGTGTGGAACTTGATTTTTTTATCTTGTTTTTGATATTTAATTATGATATTTATTTTTAACTAAAAGAAACTGCGACCTAACAGTTAGGACACAACTAAGTATGCCATACCGACATGAAATATGGGCAGACAGCACTGGGATTCTTCAGTGGAATCTGAAGTGTTTGCCAGTGCAAAATATGGGTACTGACTAGAGATTAGCAAACTTTTAAAAAATCCCATTCGGATGGTTTGCCAAATTTTCCCCAAAAATTAGATTCAATCCGAATTTATTCATGACAAATCACATTAAAAATCAGCTATTTCCTGGCTCAGAGATCCTGTATATTGGTGTAGAACACTGTGCACTGCAGAAACATGCATAGGTAGTCCACTGTGGTAGTCAAACCGTTATTGTGCATCAGTATGACATGCATGACAGGCGTCACTCTTAGAATTGCTTCATACTTCACATATTTAGTCAGTTACGGGGCAAAAACTGTCCAAATAACTTAAGTGTGAACTTTGCCTTACAGGTCAATGTTAGCGTCAGGTATAACGAACCGTGCAGTGGTCCAAGATTCTACTAGAGGGAAAGAGCGCACTCCTTTTACACCGTCGTCAGCTGATTCCACATAGATTTCTACAGAACCTGTTCTGTTACACACTGATACAAGTAGAGCCCCCCTGACAAAGTGGAGAGGGTGTCAGCAGTAAGTTTGTGTTGACGTCACTGATTATTTTGCCCTTCTTCTCATCCATCATAATAACAACCCCTAAAAAATGGATCCTGTCTTTTGAGCATCTACCTTCACACGGTCAGCATTTTCTCAGTAATCTGTCAGTATTGCTAAAGCCAAAAAAAACAACAGGAGTGGATCCAAAAAGGGGGATGACACGTGATTGGAAAGTTTGCATGTCTTCTGTGTTTTGTACCCACTCCTGCTTTTGGCTTCCAAATCATGAGCATATCCTGATGTAAAATAGGGACCATGTGATACAGGCTTTATGGTTGCTACATAGACAGGATCAATTGTGTTTCTCATTTTTCCTTCCTTCTGACAGATCAGAAGAAGGGCAAAATAAAGAGTGATGTCAAAAAGGATAAATAAGGACAATAGTGGCCCTGTCATAGAGTAGGGAGGGTGGCAACAGCATGAGGAGCCAACCGAATAGCCCAATTACAGAGTGGTGAAGGTGGCAACCGCATGAGAAGTCAACATAGCGGTCAGTAACAGCGTGGTCAGGGTGGCAAACATATGAGGAGTAGAGTTGAGCGGACACCTGGATGTTCGGGTTCGACCGGTTCGGCCGAACTTCACAAAAAAGTTCGAATTCGGGACCTAAACTTGGCGCGAACTTGACCCCGAACCCCATTAAAGTCAATGGGGACCCGTACTTTTGAGCACTAAAATGGCTGTAAAAATGTAATGGAAAGAGCTAGAGGGCTGAAAATGGCATCGAAATGTGGTTAAGAGCATGACAAGTGCTCTGCAAACAAATGTGGATAGGGAAATGACTTTAAATAACATAAAATACGTAAAAATAAAAAAATAATAATCTTGATCTTTTGGAGGACGAGGTCCATATGGAGTAAGAGGTTGTGGAGGCGGTGGAAGTGGAGGAGGAGGTGGAAGCGGCGGTGGAGGAGGAGGAGGTAGCCTACACTGCTTTTTGGTTTTAAATTAATTTTTATTATTTTAAATTAGTACACCCCAAAACATTGGGAAATATAACCTGTGATAACCCCCTCCAGTCGTGCTAATCACACGTTCAGACAATACACTGGCTGCAGGGCAGGCCAGCACCTCCAAGGCGTAAAGGGCAAGCTCAGGCCATGTGCCCAATTTGGAGACCCAGAATTTTCAGGGGGCAGAACCATCAGTCAGTTCGTGTAGGCGTGTGCACACATACTGCCCCACCATGTTGCACGTCCCCGTGATGTTCACGATCCAATTGAATATCTGCTCTATCAACTTTCGATTTTCTTTTCTGCGCCTACCATGTTGATCACTGTTATCGGCGAATCAGGGTTCCACCCCGGAGAAGGAGCGTGAGAAAGAGAGACCACATCAAAGGGAGATCAATGGATGAAATTTAATTGTGATCGAGCGGAAATGTGGGACAAATTATTAAAGCAGAAGAATTGAAGGAAAGGAGGGGGCGCTCGGCAATTAACCACTGCCGACTCGTGGAGGTAGTGACGATAAATAACAATACAGGACTCTTAAGATGCCCTGTTATTTAAATGCTTAATTAAAAATCACAGGGAATGTCACTGGGGTATTTTGGATTAGGAAACATTAGACAGGAGAGGCCCTGCTGCCACTTTGTTGACTCTAGATAACTTCTGCCTTTTTGCACGTCCCTGTGACGTCCACCATCCATTTGGATATCTTCTCTATCAACTTTCAATGTTCTTTTCTGAGCCTACTATGTTGATTACGGTTATCGGCGAAACAGGGTTCCACGCCAGAGAGGGAGCGTGAGAAAGAGAGACCACATCCAAGGGAGGTCAATGGCTGCAATGGGATGAAGCGGAAATGTGGGACAAAAAATTAAAGCAGAAGGATCGAAGGAAAGGGCCAATTAAAGACGAATTTTAAAAATTTAAGTCCCTGTCACCTATGCAAAGCAGGGGTTTCTATCCGGCAAAATTGGTAAAATGTCACCTGACATTTGAATTTTATGTTACTGTCACCTATGCCGATGTGACCCCTGTGACGTCCACCATCCATTTGGATATCTTCTCTATCAACTTTTGATGTTCTTTTCTGAGCCTTACCATGTTGATCACGGTTATCAGCGAATCAGGGTTCAATGCCGGAGAGGGAGCGGGAGAAAGAGAGACAACATCCAAAGGAAGATAAATGGATGAAATGTAATTTTAATCGAGCGGAAATATGGGAAAAGTTATTAAAGCAGAAGGATCGAAGGAAAGGGCCAATTAAAGACGGATTTTAGAAATTTAAGTCCCTGTCACCTATGCAGAGTAGGGGTTTTTCATCGCCAGAAATGGGTTAATGTCACCCACCAATATAACAGATTATTCTTAAAAATGTTGGTCCCTGTCACCTATGCAGAGCAGCGGTTTATTTACGTCAAAAATTGTAAAATGTCAACCCAAGAATGTAATAGAAAAATTTGTGACATTTATTAACCTGTCTACTAGGTAGAGCAGGGGTCTATGAAAGCCAAAAATTGTTGAATGTCACCCGAAAATGTAAAAGAAAAATTAGTGAAATTTATTAAGCTGTAAACAAGGTAGAGCAGGGGTATATCCCACCCAAAAATGGGTGAATTTCCCCAAAAATGTAACAGACAAATTTGTAAATTTTTTGAACCTGTCTACTAGGTAGAGCAGTGGTATATCACACCCAAAAATTGGTGAATTATACCCGAAAATGTAACAGACAAATTAGTGAAATGTGTTTACCTGTCTACTAGGTAGAGCAGTGGTATATCACACCCAAAAATTTGTGAATTTCACCCAAAAATGTAACAAACAAATGAGTGATTTCTTTTTGACCTGTCTACTAGGTATAGCAGTGGTATATCACACCCAAAAATTAGTGAATTTCACCCGAAAATGTAACAGACAAATTAGTGAAATGACATAAAATATGTACAAATTAAAATATTTGATTTATGAGGTAGAGGTCCATATGGAGTAGGAGTTTGAGGAGGTGGTGGACGTAGCGGAGTAGGTGGAAGCAGCGGTGAAGGAGGACAAGGTAGCCAACACAGTTTTTTGGTTTAAATATTGTATATATATTTTCTAATTAGGGTACACTCCAAACGAGTGTGAAATATCCAAAATACAGAAATGAGCAATTGCGCTGTAGTATAACAATGGCTGGTTAAGGCCGGTATACATGTCTATTCTGCACAAGGTACGGACAAGTCCTGAGGGATCCATGCCTGGTTCATTTTAATAAACGTGAGCTTGTCCACATTGGCGGTGGACAGACGGCTGCGCTTGTCTGTGATAACACCCCCTGCCATGCTAAACACACGTTCAGATAATACACTGGCTGCAGGGCAGACCAGCACCTCCAAGGCGTAAAGGGCAAGCTCAGGCCATGTGCCCAATTTGGAGACCAACAAGTTGAAGGGGCAGACCTCATTCAGTACGTGTAGGCGTGTGCACACATACTGCTCCACCATGTTGGTGAAATGCTGCCTCCTGCTAAGACGTTCCATATCAGCTGGTGGTGCTGGTTGTTGTGGCGTGCTGACAAAGCTTTTCCAAATTTCGGCCATGCTAACCCTGCCTTCTGAGGTGCTGGCGGTGCCCCAGCTGCATTGGCGACCTCTTCCTCGTCCTCTGCCTTTGCTTGTGCTTCCACCGTGCCCCCACTGTCAGATGGGAATGCCACCAGCAGCGCGTCTACCACCGTGCGCTTGTACTTACGCATCTTACGATCACGCTCTAGTGATGAAATTAGGGACGGTACACTGTCCTTGTAACTGGGATCCAGCAGAGTGGCCACCTAGTAATCAGCACAAGTTACAATGTGGGCAACTCGGCGGTCATTGCGGAGACACTACAGCATGTAATCGCTCATGTGTGCCAGGCTGCCCAGAGGCAACAAAAAGCTGTCCTCTGTGGGAGGTGTATCGTCTGTGTCCTCTGTATCCCCCCAGCCATGCACCAGTGATGGCCATGAGCTGGTCTAGGTGCCACCCTGCTGTGAACAAGGTTCCTCCTCCTCCATCTCCTCCTCCTCCACCTCCTCATCCTACAAAACTGTGCCTGGCTGGACAATTGTGTATCTGGCGTTTGTGAGTACAGGAACCCACCCTCGGAGCCAGTTGTGAATGACTATCCGGAAACCCTATGAAATGTTCCCTCTTCCTCCTCCTCCTCCTGTGCCACATCCTCTTCCATCATCACCAGGAGTGTTTTTTCAAGGAAGCATAGAAGTGGGATTGTAAAGCTGAGAAAGGCGTTATCGGCACTGACCATGTTGGTGGAGTACTCGAAACAGCGCAACAAGAAACACAGGTCTCGCATGGAGGCCCAGTCATTGGTGGTGAATTGGTGCTGTTCCGCAGAGTGACTCACCAGTGAGTGCTGCAGCTGAAACTCCGCTATCGCCTGCTGCTGCTCGCACAGTCTGGCCAGCATGTGCAAGGTGGAGTTCCACCTTGTGGGCACGTCGCATATAAGGTGGTGAGCGGGAAGGCCAAAGTTATGCTGCAGCGCTGATAGGCGAGCAGCAGGGTGAGAACGCCGAAAGCGCGCACAGACGGCCTGCACTTTATGCAGCAGCTCTGACATATTGGAGTCATTTTTAAGTAATCTCTGTACCACCAAATTCAGCACATGTGCCAGGCAAGGGATGTGAGTCAAACCGGCTAGTCCCAGAGCTGCTACGACATTTTGCCCATTATCGCACACCACCAGGCAGGGCTTGAGGCTCACTGGCACCAACCACTCATCCCGTCCACAGCTCCCGTCCACAGCTCCGAGCCCGTCCACAGCTCCTGCAAGGTGTGGGGTTTGTTCCCTTAAACAGATAAGTTTTAAAACTGCCTGCTGTCGTTTACCCCTGGCTGTGCTGAAGTTGGTGGTGAAAGTGTTACACTAACTGGATGAGGAGCCGATAGAGGATGAGGAATGCGGAGTAGGAGGAGGAAGCAACAGGAGGCAAACTGAAGCGCCCTGCAAGCCCTGCAAGGGGGTGAGGTGAAAGACTGATGGACATCGGCTGCAGGTGCCAACTCTGATCTTTAAGCAGGAGACTGGGTAGGAGACAATGTGAATGAACTGGAGGCACTGTCGTCCACCCAATCTACTATTGCTTGTACTTGTTCTGGACTCACCATTCGTAGAGCTGCATTAGGCCTGACCAAATACAGCTGAAGGTTCTGTTGCCTACTCGTACCTGAGGAACGGGTTTCACTTGTGCGTGTAGCTGGCACAGATTGACCACGACCTCTCCCTACAACAGGAGCTCCACCAGCAGCACCACGACCTGGGCCACTTCCCTTATTTGACGCTCTCCTCATATTTTGCAAATTTAGAATCTTGCCCTAAATTGGTGTTTTATTAATAGCAGAATAGAACTACAGTATGTAAAGGGTGTATCTGACACGTACAGATACAGACTAGGCCTCAATTAAAGATTTTAGCACAAAATGGGTGTTTTGCTAATAGCAGAATAGAACCACAGTATCTAAAGGGTGTATCTCACAGTTACAGATGTAGACTAGGCCGAAATGAAAGATTTGTGCCCAAAATGGTTGTTTTATTAATAGCAGAATAGAACGACATTATGTAAAGGGTATATCTCACACGTACAGATGCAGACTAGGCCGCAATTAATGATTTTTGCCCAAAATTCGTGTTTTTCAAATAGCAGATTAGAACCACGGTGTCTAAAGGGTGTATCTCACACGTACAGATGCAGACTAGGCCGCAATTAAAGATTTTTGCCCAAAATTTGTGTTTTTCAAATAGCAGATTAGAACCACGGTGTCTAAAGGGTGTATCTCACACGTACAGATGCAGACTAGGCCGCAATTAAAGATTTTTGCCCAAAATGTTTTTTTTTTTTATAACAGAATATGGCAGCCGTATATATCCCTTCAATTTCACACGTGCAGATGCAGCAAGAGCTATAAAATTGTGTATTTTGCCCAAAAAGGGTGTTTTATTAATAGCAGACTAGAACCACAGTATATAAAGGGTGTATATCTCACT
This sequence comes from Bufo gargarizans, assembly GCF_014858855.1. NCBI lineage: Eukaryota > Metazoa > Chordata > Amphibia > Anura > Bufonidae > Bufo > Bufo gargarizans. Next base: position 3,253,037 of record NC_058081.1, on the reverse strand, counting down.
TACAGATCCAGACTAGGCCGCAATTAAAGATTTTTGCCCAAAATGGGTGTTTTGCTAAAAGCAGAATAGAACCACAGTATCTTACAATGACATATGCAGCAAAGGCTGCAAAATTAAGTTTTTGCTCAAAATGGGTGTTTTTTTTTAAATAACAGAATATGAAAGCTGTATATAACGCTTGAATTTCACACGTGCAGATGCAGCAAGGGCTGTAAAATTGTGTATTTTGCCCAAAAAAGGTGTTTTTTTAAAACACAGAAAATTATAGCTGTCTTTCTAGCTTAAATTGCACACTGACTAAAGCGGCAAAGGCACCAGATGTTGTATATTGCCAAAAAAGGGTGTTTTTTTTTTTAAAGCCAGATCATTATTGCAGTATTTCAAGCTTGGATTTGAATGTCACAAAAGTACAGATGCTGTGCTGGTGCACTGAGCTTGCATAAAATGGCCGCCGCCACTCACCTAACTAACAGACGGATAAAAGTTATTTTTTTCGGTCACTGGGCTCAGGGCAGGGTAAAAAGATTGTGCACTGCACCCACACAACTAAATCTATGTAGATCGCTGAGTTTAATTGGAGTTATGATTAAAGATTCTGTCCTATTCTCTACCTCACAGCAGCAGCATCCTCTCCCTACAGTAAGCACAGCAGAGTGACATGCAGCGATACATGACTCCAGCTTATATAGAGGCTGGGTCACATGCTGCACTGGCCAATCACAGCCATGCCATTAGTAGGCATGGCTGTGATAGCTTCTAAGGTCACACAGTTAAACACTTGTCGATTGGCTGCTCTGCAGCCTTTCAAAAAGCGCCAAGAAATTGCCAAACACCGAACCCGAACTTTTACTGAAATGTTCGGGTTCAGGTCCGGGGTCTAAAAATCCCAAAGTTTGGTACGAACCCGAACTTTACAGTTTGGGTTCGCTTAACCCTAATGAGGAGTCAACATAGTGGTCCGTCACAGAGTGGTCAAGATGGCAAACGTATGAGGAGTCAACATAATGGTCAGTGACAAAGTGGTGAGAGTGGCAAATGCATGAGGAGTAGTGTTGATCGAGCACCAAAGTGCTCAGGTGCTCTGGCCAAACACAAGGGGATGCTCGGGTTCTCTACTGAGCACCCGAGTATAATGGAAGTTAATGGGAGAACCCTAGAATTAAATCAGGCACCCCCTGCTCTGAAGAGGGGAGGGTGCCTGGTTTATAGCAAAAGGTCAGAAATTGATGGAAACAGCACCAAAATGGTTTGGATGGAAACAATGTTGTCCGAGTAGTACACCACTTTTACAGACTGACAGTAATACGCACCAAACCGAAGATAAAAACGATTTTAGACTGAAGAAAAATTGTTTGGAAACATTCTTTACTTTATATTTAATGCAAGTGCTGCCAAAAATTACAAGGAAGTGCCACTCCGATACAACCTGTATAAAGGAGGGCCTCATTCAAATTGTGGTACAATTGTTCAGGTAGTGGGACTCCTACACTCATAAAGCCTATGCACTAAGTTAAAGGGCTGCCAAAAATTACAAGGAACCGGCACTCCAATACACCCTTTGTTACACATAAAGAAGAGCATCATACACAGCCTTGAAAAATTATGATTGATGGCCTGCTGGTGACCCTCAAAAACATTTGGAGCAAGAACCTGCTGATCTGACCATCTAAAACATTATGGGCGAGGGCCTGCTGCCGCTTTTGGTTACTCTAGATAACCTGGTGTCGATGGCACGTTCCCGTGAATGGTGACTATCCATTCGGATGTCTGCCCTATCAACTTTCGATGTTATTTTCAGCGCAAACCATGGTTACCACGGGTAATGGGGAATCATGGTTCAATTCCGGAGAGGGAGCCTGAGAAATCCCTACGGCTATCACATCCAAGCAAGGCAGCATGCGTGCAAATTACCTATTGGGTATAAATAGGTGAGGGCCTGCAGGTGAGCGTACCCTGTAAAATATTTTAGGTGCGGGCCTGCTGGTGAGCTGACCCTGTAAAACATTATATGCGAGGGCCTGCTGGTGAGCTGACCCTGTAAAACATTGTAGGTGAGGGCCTCCTGGTGAGCTGACCCTCTAAAAAATTATATGCGAGGGTCTTCAGGTGAGCTGACCCTGTAAAAGATTGTAGGTGAAGTCTTGCTGGTAAGCTGACCCTGTAAAACATTACATGCAAGGGCCTGCTAGTGAGCTGACCCTGTAAAAGATTTTAGGTGTGGGCCTGCTGGTGATCTGACCCTGTAAAACATTGTAGGTGAGGGCCTGCTGGTGAGCTGACCCTCTAATTATATGCGAGGGCCTTAAGGTGAGCTGACAATGTAAAAGATTGTAGGTGAAGGCCTGCTGGTGAGCTGACCCTGTAAAAGATTTGAGGTGTGGGCCTGCTGTTGAGCCGACCCTGTAAAAACTTGTAGGTGTGGGCCTGCTGGTGATCTGACCCTGTAAAACATTGTAGGTGAGGGCCTGCTGGTGAGCTGACCCTCTAATTATATGCGAGGGCCTTAAGGTGAGCTGACAATGTAAAAGATTGTAGGTGAAGGCCTGCTGGTGAGCTGACCCTGTAAAAGATTTGAGGTGTGGGCCTGCTGTTGAGCCGACCCTGTAAAAACTTGTAGGTGTGGGCCTGCTGGTGATCTGACCCTGTAAAACATTGTAGGTGAGGGCCTGCTGGTGAGCTGACCCTCTAATTATATGCGAGGGCCTTAAGGTGAGCTGACAATGTAAAAGATTGTAGGTGAAGGCCTGCTGGTGAGCTGACCCTGTAAAAGATTTGAGGTGTGGGCCTGCTGTTGAGCCGACCCTGTAAAAACTTGTAGGTGAGGGCCTGCTGGTGAGCTGACCCTGTAAAAAATTATATGTGAGGGCCTGCTGGTAAGCTGACCCTGTAAAATATTTTAGGTGCGGGTCTGCTGGAGAGCTTACCCTCTAAAAAATTAAATGTCAGGGCCTGCTGGTGAGCTGACCCTGTAAAACATTGTAGTGAGGTCATGCTGGTGAGCTGACCCAGTAAAAGATTTTAGGTGCGGGCCTGCTGGTGAGCTGACCCTCTAAAAAATTATATGTCAGGGGCTGCTGGTGAGATGACCCTGTAAAACATTGTAGGTGAGGTCATGCTGGTGAGCTGACCCTCAAAAAAATTATATGTGAGGGCCTTCAGGTGAGCTGACCCTGTAAAACATTATATGCGAAGGGCATATATGCAATGACGAATAAACATGTTGATATGATGGAAGAGGAGAAGGAGGATGTGGTGGAAGGGGTGCATGGGAATACAGTGTATTCAGTACATTATAAACAACACATTTAAAGTGCCTTTATGTTCATCAGCTTTCCTCTGGTGGAGTCGAGAAGTCATGGTCAATTCAGGCCTTGTTCATTTTTATAAGAGTCAACCTGTCAGCATTTTCAGTTGACAGGCGGATATGATTATCTGTTATAATGCCACCAGCAGCACAAAATACACCCTCAGACAAAACGCTGGCGGCAGGGCAGGCCAGCACCTCCGAAGCGTAGAGCGCCAGTTCGTGCCACGTGTCCAGTTTGGACACTCAGTAGTTGTAAGGCACTGAGGGATCATTGAGGACGCTGACACGGTCTGCTATGTACTCCTTCACCGTCTTCCAAAATATTTCCCTCCTTGTGACACTAGACCGTGCATCAGGGTGAGGGTGCTGGTGGGGTGTCTTAAAACTGTCCCAGGCTTTGTAGAGTTTTGCCCTACATCTGTTGGAACTGCTGTATGTTCCCATTGTATCCCCTCCCCAGTTGGCTAAGGAACTACAGACTCTGCCGCCAGCGTTGTCAGAAGGAAAATTTTGGAGCAATTTTTCAACAAGGGTCTACTGGTATTGCACCGTTTTGCTCGTCCTTCCCACCAGAGGATTGAGAGATGAGAAATTCTTTGTAGCGGGGGTCGAGAAGGGTAAACAACCAGTAATCCGTGTTGGCTAAAATGCGTATAAAGTGTGGGTCGCGGGAAAGGCAGCCTAACATGAAGTCAGCCATGTGTGCCAGAGTAAGAAGCAGGTAAGACTTTGCTGTCACTCTCAATCTCCTAATCCTCTTCCTCCTCTTCTGCCCACCCACGCTGAACAGATGGAATTAAGCTTCCATGGGTACTACCCTCTGTAGCAAAGGCAACCGTCTCCTGCTCCTCCTCCTCTTCATCGTCCAATTTGCGCTGAGAAGATCAACAGAGGGTGGTCTGGCTATCACTCTGTGAAATGTCTTCCCCCAATTCCACCTCTTCCACATGCAAAGCGTCATCCTTAATGTGAGCAGTGAGTGTTTGAGTAGACACAGAAGTAGGATGGTTATGCTGATAATAGCGTTATCGCCGCTCACCATCTGTGTTGATTCCTCAAAGTTTCTTAAAACCTCACAGAGGTCAGACATCCATGCCCACTCTTTGCTTGTGAATAGCGAAAGCTGACTGGAAAGGCGATGACCATGTTGCAGCTGGTATTCCACTACCGCCCTCTGCTGCTCACAAAGCCTGGCCAACATGTGGAACATCGAATTCCAGCGCCTGCTCTCGTCGCACAACAGTCGGTGAGCTGGCAATTTCAGGTGCTGCTGCAGCGTTGACAGACCAGCTGAAGCTGTCGATTACTTGCGAAAATGTGTACACACGGGGTGCACCTTCACCAGTAGCTCATGCAAATTATGGTAGGTTTTGAGAAACCGCTGAACCACTAAGTTTAAGCATGAGCATGGAATGTGTGTTAGCTTGCCGAGCTCCATAGCCGCCACCAAGTTACGGCCATTATCAGACACAACCATGTCTGGTTCTAGGTTAAGTGGCGAGAGCCACAGCTCAGTCTGGTGTCTTATCCCCTGCCACAGCTCTGCAGCGGTGTGCTATTTGTCCCCTAAGCATATCAACTTCAGCACAGCTTGTTGCCGCTTCCCCACTGCAGTGCTACACTGCTTCCAGCTACCGACTGATGACTGGTGCTGCATGCGGATAATTCAGAGGTCGAAGTGGAGGCGGAGGAGGAGAAGTGGGGGTTGGAGCCACTAACGTAGGTGCTGGCAGAAACCCTGATAGAAGTAGGGCCCGCAATCCTTGGCTTCCGTAGCACCTGTGCCATCCCAGAGTACGACTCGCTCACAGCCTCCACAACGTTCACCCAGTGTGCTGTCAGGAAAATGTAGCGTCCCTGGCCAAATGCACTTGTCCATGTGTCAGTGGACCCTCATAGTAACTGCGTTGGTCAGGGCACGTGTGATGTTACGGGACACATGTTGATGTAAGGCGGGCATGGCACACCTTTAAAAATAGTGGCGGTTGGGGACTGCGTAACGTGGGACGGCCGCCAACATTAGGCTACGGAAGGCCTCAGTGTCAATAAGCCTAAATGGCAACATTTCCAGGGCCAGTAATTTGGAAAGCTGCACATTTAGTGCTGTGGCCTGTGGGTGGGTGGCTGGGTATTTGCGATTGCATTCAAATTCTGGGGTAAGGAAATTGGAACGCTGAGCTGGGATACTGAAGTGGATGTAGTCACTGATGGTGCTTGCGAAGGTCCAGGTGCAGGGTGGGAGGCATCCGAGCCTGCGTGTTGGACAGGGGATTGGCCAGCATGTAACACAGGGGAAGAGGAGTCAGTGGTGTGATCCCCAGACACAGATTGTAGACCCAGGCGTTCGGCCTAGCTATTACGGTACTTTAATGCCATGTGGCAGATCATGCTGGTAGTAGTGAGGTTGCTAGTGTTCACGCCTGTGGTCATTTTTTTATGGCACAGGTTGCAATTATTTTGTCGTCTGCACTTTTTTAAAAAAAGCACCAGACTGCTAAACACCTACCCCTTGGCAAGGGAGATTTCCGCAAGGGGGTGCTCCGTGGAACAGTTGCGGGCCTGTTTGGTGTGGCCCATCTTCTCCCTTTTGCCACCATCCCAGGTTGGGTCAGTGACTACATCGTCCACCACCTCCTCTTCCAATTCCTCACTCTGCTCATCCTCCTGACTTGTTGACCTAACCACTACCTCAGTGATTGACAACTGTGTGTCATCCTCTTCATCAACCTCTTGAGACAGTAATTGCCGTTGAGTTATTGGCAACTGTGTCTCATCATCATCCACCTCATTAAACAGTAATTGCTGTTCCCCACCGTCATCTTCTTGTGACTGCGGATGCGCAAGAGTTGGGAATCAGGGCACAAGAACTGTCCTTCTTCAAGCGTGCTTGGCGAGAGGGTCAAATCAAGGAATGGCGCTGAAAAGAGCTCCTTGGAATATCCGAGTGTGGGGATCACTTGTTTGCCCAGACTCTCTATGGTGGGAGGAAGGAGGATCAGGGTGAGTATTGTGTTGTGCAGACTCTTGGCTACTGAGACAGGACTTGGTGGAAGACAAGGTGGTGCTTAACCGACTGGAAGCATTATCTGCTGCAACACAATCGAACAAACAAATTTAAAAAGGTATTTGGGATGTGGAAACGTCACACAGGAGATATCCCGCAGGTGATGTCAATGCTGTCACCAGCGGCTAATAAAAAATTACAGGGGATGTCACAGGTGTTTGGGATGAGGAAACGTTATACAGGAGAGGTACCACTGATAATGTCACTGTTCGCAGCATCTACGTAAAAAAGTACATTGTATCACAGATACATTTTTGAAGCGCACACGTTACACTTTAGATGTGGCCCTGGTAATGTCACTGTCGGAAGCGGACACCGTCTATGGAAAAAGTACACTGGATGTCACAGATTTTTTGGGATGCGCATACTTTACACAGGAGATGTGGCGCAGCTAATGTCACTGTCCACAGCGGACACCATCTACGGAAAAAGTACACTGGATGTCACAGATATTTTTGGGATGCGCACACTGTACACTGGAGATGTGGTGCAGCTAATGTCGCTGTCCGCAATGGATACCGTTTATGTAAAAAGCACACTGGATTTTGGGGGGATGTGCACACTTTACACAGGAGATGTGGTGCAGCTAATCTCCCTACACTGTCTGTCCCTTTCTCTGCCCAGCTTTCCCTGACTAAGAATGAGCCGAACATGCGTCATCGAGTGCTATATAGCACCCGATAACGCGTTCGGGCCAGCCAATCACTGTAATGCCAGCAGTAGGGCAGTACTTACCTGCACGTTTATTGGCTGCGTTTATTGCGCTTGAGCACATCCAGTATTCGGACGAATACTGCCATGTGCCGAGCATCGAGATACTTGAGCTGAACAGGTTCGGCCTAACATGCTCGATCATCACTAATGAGGAGTCAATATAGTGGCCCAGTTACAGAGTGCTGAGGGTGGTAAACACATGAGTCACAGTGTCCCAGTCACAAGGTGGAGGGAAACAGCAGTGGCAGTACAAGCACAAGATGGTGGGTGGCAGTACGAAAAAATGGCAGCAAAGACAGCAGGTGTGTGGGGTCAGGCGGTGGCAGCATCAGAATAGTGGTTGAAGCAGGTGACCAAAAGAAATGGGTCTTATTTCACAAATTTTGGGTTTGGTGCCCAGAATAATCAAGTTTGATGCATCAGGCACTGGTGTGTGGAAATCCTGGCTGATACACGCCTGATTCATCTTCACAAAGGTCAGACTTTACACATTTTGGGTGGAAAGGCACGTTCTTCTTGGGGTAACTATGCCCCCAGCCACACTAAAACCCACTCTGATGCCACACTACTGGCCGGGCAGGAAAGCTTATCCAGGGCAAACACTGCCAGTTGCGGCCACAAAACAAGTTTGACTGCCCCGTACTCCAGGGGATCTTGGATGCTGGGTCACACGGTGCAGTCCAAGTATGCCACCACCTAGTGGTTCATGTTCTGCTTCATGTCTTGCTGCTGCTGCTGTTGGTTGATTCCTTAAGTAGGTGGGCAAAGAAAACTGCTCATTAGAGACTCCAGGCTTAAGTTGCTGCTGATAGAGCTGGTGCTGCTCCTGAGTCTCGGATGCACTCCCTGCCTCCATCTTCACTACATACTGCCATGGTGTGTCAGGGTCATCTACCTGGTCTTCCTAATCGCCCTCTACCTCCTCCTGCTCCTCTCCTGTCACTTGTGAAGAAAAAACACCCATTTCTGTATTCATTGCTTGCACTTGAATATCCTCCTCCAGTTCAGCCCTCACAAAGCTCAGGTGGCCATGAGATGTAGGCGCCACGTCTCCTGTCCCCTGGCCAGCCAGATTTTATAAACCGGGATCCTTAAAGGTCCTGAGCAAACGGCAGGTGTCATGCATGAGCTGACACTGGTTAACATCAAAGTTACACAGGGGAGTGCTCCTGTCAGCGTGCATCATCAATAAATAGTTTATGTCTGTCTTCTGCTCATATAGTTGATCCAACATGTGGAGGGTGTAGTTCCAACTGGTGGAATCATCGCATATGAGGCGATGTTGGGGAACGCTGTTCTGCCTTTGCAGCTCAAGAAGGGCGTGCTTTGCAGTTTAAGAGTGGCTAATGTGCATATACAGTTTCCTGCCCATTTTCAGGATGCCTTGCAGTTGGGTGGAAGACTTCAGGAAATGCTTTACAACCATATTAAAGACGTGTGCCATGCAGGGTGCATGGGTCATCCCTCCTTGATGCAGCGCAGACACAATGTTCTTTCCATTGTTAGTCACCATGGCCCAGATTTTCAGTTGGAAAGGACACAGACGGGATTTGATTTATTGATAGAGGAATAAGAGCAGTTCCTCCCCTGTGTGACTCCGTTTGCCCAGGCAAACCAGGTGCAGGCCAGGAGCACGTTCAGCTTCTGCGTCATTGAATGAGTGCATGCATACTGTTGTCTTTTTACAATCGCCTCTGGGATTGCTGATTGCTGAAATGAGTGACAAAAAGTAGGAGGTGTAGGAAGAGAAGGAGCATTAGGACCAGTAGATAATGGGAAGAAAACACAGCTCCCTTCTGCTGAGGTTTTGGTGCCTCGACTGCTGGAGAAGGGGTGCAGGCCACTGGGTAATGCAGAGGTTGCTGCGTCAGGCTGTACCACTACATTAGCACTATGGTTTTCACTTTATGGTGACGCTGCATTTGTTGACACAGGGCCATAGTGCCAACATTGGTACTCTGGCCACGCTCACCTTCTGCCCACAGTTTCTGCAAATGGCCATACTGACATCCTCCAGTGGCTTGATAAAAAAAAATTGCCACATTGCCAAATATGGCATTTTTCCCCCACCATTCCTTGCTGACTGCCTGCTACCACTGCCTCCGGGAACCCCTGCACCGCTACTTCTTTCCAGACAGGTAGGCTCCTGCATAGCAGGTGGTCTACCTGGGGAAATTTTGGCTCCCGACCTCCTACTGCTACCACCCTGCTAACTCACGGCCACACTACCACCCTGCTGGCCTAACCGCTGCCTTACGCACAAGCTGCCACCCTCGTCTTCTTATTATGATGAAGCCCCCTCTTCACCCAGCTCCTACATCCGATCGGACACATCATCATCCACTACTGTCTGCAAGTCACTGATGTCACCCTCACTAGTCTCAGGGCCACATGCCTGATCACTTGCAACACTAGCTCCTGTGCGACTCTCATCATCACTCCTCCCCTACCTACCAGAGTTCTACTGCAGTTATTGGCCCGGCAGTAGCTGCTGACTGTCCTCTATAAGCTCCTCCTCACTGAAAAGTGGAGCCAAGCTCGAGCTAAAGGAACAGAAAGGGAGAGAGGCAGGTTCAGGACAGGTGGGGGCACTGAGCTTATCCCGGGCCATGCCAACTAACCGTGGTGTTAGAGGAACCCACTGACTCCTGGCTGGGTGTGTTCGATGTCACTTGCAATGAAGTAGAAGACAGAGTCAACCATTCAAGCACTGCTGGGTTGCTAGTCAAAACACGACCGCTAGATGACACCGGGAGCTGCGACTGCTGCTACCACCCCCCTTCTTCTGCTGCTACTCATGCCAGCTCCAGAAACATTTTGGCCACTGCCCGTTCCCTTAGAAGGGTCTGTCACCTGTCTGTCTGACATACTGTATATTAATAGAAACTGCAATTGTAAAAGAGCAATGGTATAAGGCTGCAATTTCTCACCAATTCCGCAACTAGGGATTAACGGATATATATCTATATTATTTGAGCACCCTAACATCTGTAGTATCAGGCCACAATTTCACCCAAGAATCCAGGATGAAGGGATGTATTGATATGTAAAATAAATACACCCCAAAACTGGTTGTATTAGACCACAATATTACCCCAGAATCAAGGAGGAATGGATGTACTTATATATAAACCAAATACTCCCCAAAACCTGTAATATCAGGCCACAATTTCACTCTAGAATCAAAGATGAATGGATGTCACCCCAATAACAGAAGCAGGGATTACTGAAATTACTGATGTATCAAAGAATGCAAAAAATAACTAAAATCTGTAATATTAGATCACTTTTTGTGACCCCAATTAGTGCAGCAAAGTGTAATAGAATCGCTCCTATTAGCCTGGCTGTACAATGCCCTATTGGTCCCTGCTCTCTCCCTACAGAGTGGATGATGCCTCCCTATAATACTCCTACACTATGAATAATCTTTCCCTGAACTGCTCAATAGTTATTTTTCAACAATAAAGTATTTCCTAATCACTGTCCATAGTGCATGTAATGTCTCTCCCTCTTACTGGAAAATGGCGGAGACCGAGCATAAGGAGGCTTTTTTAGGGCTGTGACGTCACAGGGGCTGGCTATCTGCTAATTGGCTGTCTGCATGGCATTATGGGTGATCCCTCGTTCCCAGGCTTCATACTTCTAACATGTGCAGCAGCCACTTTAGAAAAAATGTGATTTGTTACAGTGAAATACAACTTCGGGACAAATCAAATTTTTCCTGAAATTCGGATTAAATTCCACTTCATCAACTTCGATTCACTCATTTCTAGTCCTGATTGTGTCACAGGAATTCTCATTCAGTCCTTGCCCTTGAATGCCTCGATCAGTGTGGATCACGGAATGGCCATGCTAAACTAGCTTACATTTCTGAAAGTGATCCCCGATACATGTAAATTTTGACCTCTTTAGTTGACAAATGAAGTCCAGAGATGAAAACACAATGGGATATTCAATTTTTTGTAAATTTATGATATCAAATCTGAACTTTTGAATAATCATTGATTTAAAGACAAGCATAAGGCAAGGGAATGAAAAATGTGTCTCCCCTGCATGACAAAACCCAAGAAAAAAGTTGTAGAAAAAAAGTGGTAAAACTGTAAAAACATGTAACAAATCTGTCAAAATTGTAAGAAAAGAAGTGGATTCTTAAGAAGATCCCCATGTCAAATTGATAGCCACGATATATCCTACAAACATATTTATGAATAATGTGGGGCACTGTCTACTTAACCACTTCCAGACTGGGCCATTTGCCCCCTTCCTGACTTGGCCTAATTTCGCTAATCTGACATGTGTCACTTTATGTAGTAATAACTTTGGAACACTTTTACTTATCCAAGCAATTCAGAGATTATTTTCGTGTGACACATTGTACCTCATGTTAATGGTAAATTTGAGTCAATATGTTTTACCTTTATTTATAAAAAAATACAAAAGTTAACAAAAATTTTAAAAAATTCACTGTTTTCTAAATGTAATCTCTCTGCTTTTAAGACAGATAGTGATGCCTCATAAAATATTAATTAACATTCCCCATATATCTACTATATGTGGGCATCATTTTGGTAATGCAATTTTCTTTTCTTTTTTTATGTTCGAAGGTTTAGAATGTTTTAAGCAATGTTTTAAATTTTTAAAGAAAATTTCCAAAGTCAACTTTTTTAAGGACCAGTTCAGTTCTGAAGTCACTTTGTGGGGCTTACATAGTGGAAACCCCCATAAATGACGCCATTTTAAAAACCCCTAAAGTTACTTAAAACTGTGTCTTGCAGTAACACGCATAGGGATTATGCTGTGGTAGTGAAACAATACTGTGAGTTAGTATGACATACAGATGACAGGCGTCGCTCTTAGAATCACTTCACACTCCACTCATTTGGTCAATTATGTGGCCAAAACCGACCAACTAACTCAAGCGTCAACTTGGCCTTACAGGTCACTGTTAGCTCCAGGTATAAAGAACCGTGCAGAAGCCCAAGATCCTACTATAGCGTGAAAGAGCGCACTCCTTTTACACCGTCGTCAGCTGATACCACATAGATGTCTACAGAACCTGTTCTATTAAACGTTATACAAGTAGAGCCTCCCTGACAGAGTGGAGAGGGTGTCAGCAGTATGTTTGTGTTGACGTCACTGATTATTTTGCCCTTCCTCTGATCCATCAGAACAATAACCCCCAAAAAACGGATCCTGTCTGTTGAGCATCCGCCTTCACTCGGTCAGCCTTTGGTCAGTAATCCATCAGTATTGTGAATGCCAAGATTTAACAGGAGTAGATCCAAAACAGAGATGACACATGAATGGAATATTTGCATGTCTTGTGTGTTTTGTACCCACTCCTGCTTTCGACTACCAAATCATAAGCCAATTCTGATGTAAAATAGGTACCATGTCATACAGGCCTTACAGCTGTTACACAGACAGGATCCGTTGTGTGTCTTATTTTTCATTCCTACTGACAGTTTAGAAGAAGGTAAAATAAATGATGATGACAACCAGGCCAACAATGCATAATAGTGGCCCAGTCATGGAGTGGGGAGGGTGGGAACAGCATGAAAAGTCCAAAGTGGCCCAATGACAGAGTGGTGAGGTGGCAGCAGCATGATGAGTCCAAAGAGTTGTCCAGTGACATAGTGTTGAGGTGGCAGCAGCATGAGGATACCACAGAGTGGCCCAGTGACATAGTGTTAAGTGACAATTCGGCTGTCACTACGCAAGCAACTGAGCATGCATCGGGCCATTTGCTCAAGTGACTCAGAGGGACTCCCTGCCTCCATCTCCACTGCATACTGCCATGGGGTGTCTGGGTCATATGCCTTGTCTTCCTCATTGCCCTGTAGCTCCTTTGGCTGCTCATGCTCCTCCTCTCCTGTCACCTGTGTAAAAAAGAAACACCCATTTCTCTATGCATTACTTGTGCTCAAATGTCCTCCTTAAGTTCAGCCCACACAGGGCTTATGTGACCGTGATATGTAGTCGCCACGTCTCCTGTCCCCGGCCAGTCAGATTTAGTAGCATGTGCTCCAGGACATAAATCAGTGGAATGATGTTGTTCATCCTGTAGTCCTGGCAACTGACAAATAAAGTGGCCTCCTCAATTGGCCCAAGCAAAAGGCAGGTGTCACGCATGAGCTGCCACTGGCTAACATCGAAGTTATACAGGGGAGAACCTCTGTCTTCCTGTAACATCAATAAATCGCTTATGGCCTTTCTGTGTTAATATAATCGGTCCAACATATGGAGGGTGGAATTCCAACGGGTGGAAACGTTGCATATCAGCCTATATTGGGGGACACCATTCTGGCGCTTCAGCTCAAGGAGGGTGTACTTTGCGGTGTATGAGTGACTGAAGTGCATGCAAAATTTCCTGGCCATTTTCAAGATGTCTTGCAGATGGGGTGAAGACTTCCAGGGACCGATTTATAACCAGATTGAACATGTGCGCCATGCAGGGCGCATGGCTCAGCCCTCCTTGAGACACAATGTTCCTCCTGTTGTCGGTCACCATGGTTACGATTTTGAGTTGGCAAGGAGAAAGCCAGGATTTGATTGTGCAGTTCCTCCCCTGTGTGACTCAGTTCGTCCAGGCAAACTAGATGCAGAACAGCATGACACCGCCGCGCCCTGCACATGTGGTATGCTGGTGGAGCACTGTGAATTGTCCCTGCAGTGGAGGCTGAGGACACAGTGGAGGGTGAGGAGGCAGCGGCGGACCTTGTTGCAGGACAAACGGCATGAGAACATGGAGGCGGAAGCGGCGTTAACTGGCCAAGTTGCTGGTGTGGCTGTTCAGGAACCACATACATCCAGTGGGCCATAAAGGACATATATTGTCCATGACCATAGTTACAGCCCCACACGTCGGCGCTGCCGTACACTTTGGTAGTCACCGACAGGCTCAAGGACTGGCCCACCTTCTTTTCTACATATTTGTGCAGGGGTGGTACTGCCTTTTTCGCAAGGAAATGACAGATTGGGACTCTCTACCTTGACACGGCACAAGCCATCAGTTCTCTGAAAGGTGCAGAATCCACCACTTGGAAAGGGAGGGACTGCAGCACCAGCAACTTGGAGAGGAGCACGTTCTGCTTCTGCACCGTTGGATGAGTGCACGCATACTGTTGTCTCTTGGCAATCACTTCGGTGATCGATTTCTGACGGAATGACTGATGAGAAGTAGGAGGAGCAGGAGGAGCATGTCACGGAAGGTGTACAGGAAACAAGACAATGCAAAATGAATAAATGACTCACTGGATCCAAAACTAAGGAACAAAAAGGGAGACCCCTGCATCAGACCTGGCTCTCTCCCTTACTGCTCAGCCTATGCGATAATCCCAATGGTGGATGATCGCATATCCTCGTACCTCGACTATATAACACCTGAACACCCTACAATAGTGAAGGGACACGACCACCGGTTCCCTACACTAGACACGGAGGGAGTCAGGGTCACCTGGGATCCAGCAAACAGAAAATAACAAATGAATGTACAACACTTAACTTGTAGAAGACTGGGAAATAGGATCAGCATGCACACACACTCCAGGAAGCTGTATAAACCGCACACTAATGCATTATGGGGAGGAATTTAAAGGGATGTCCAACTACATGAGAGCTGAGAGAGGCTAACGAGATGAGGAACTGAAAACCAAAACAAAGAAAACTCAAAGAGGAGGTTCTGAAAGGCATCTGTCAGAGCTTCTCAGCTGTCTGGTTGTGACAGAGCAGGAACAGCAGACGATGGGAAGGACAGACAGCTTCCGTCGGCTGAGGTGGTGGAGCCTTTACTTCCTGAAATCGGGTGCGTGCCACTGGGTGATGCAGGGGTTGCTGCGGCAGGATGGAACACCCCATTGGAGCCACAGTTCTCCCAGGCCACTTTATGGTGACGCTGCATGTGTTGATGCAGGGCCCTGGTGCCAACATTGGCACCCTGGCCACACTTCACCTTCTGCCCTTAAATTCTGAAAATGGCCATGGCCTAAGAAAAAATTGCCACACCGCCAAGAATGGAATTTTCCTCCCAACACTCTCTGCTACCGCTACTTTCCGGGCCAGTAGGCTCTGCAAAACGGGTGGTCTTCCCCGGGCACGTTTGGCTCCCACTGCTGCCACCCTGCTGACTCACAGCCACACTACCACTCTGCTGGCTCAGCAGCTGCCTCACGTGCAAGCTGCCACCCTCTTCTCCTGATGATGAAGCCCCTTCTTCATCCGGTTCCCAAGTGTGATCAGCTAAATCATTATCCACTACTGTCTTCACATCAATAATGTCCCCCCTTAAAGCTCTCAGGGCCAGGAGCCTGCTCGCAACACCTGCTCCCATGCGACTCTCATCATCACTACTTTCCCGCCTACCGAAGGAAGCGGAAGATGTCTCCTCTAGATCTTGGCTGGGCAGTAGCTGCTGAGTGTCCTCTAGTAGCTTGTCCTTGTGGAGAAGTGTGAGCTGAGCATACGGCAGAGGAAGGTTCATGACAGGTGGAGGCACAGGGCCTGCTACCGGGCCATGCCAACTAAGCGTCGTGTCAGAGGAACCCACCGACTCTTGGCTGGGGGGTGTCTGATGTCATTGCGAGTAAGTCAAAGACCGAGTCAACCATTCAAGAACCGCTGGGTTGCTGGTCAAGACACGACCGTTAGAAGACACCGGGAGTTCAGGCCTCTCGCTGCACTCCTGCTGCCACCCCTCCTTCTTCTTGTGCCTGCGACAGAAACATTTTGGCCACTGCCCGTTACCTTTGAAGGGCCTGTCACCTGTCTGTCTGACATACTGTATAATAAAAGTATTACATTTAAATTAAAATACCTCCAAAAAAAGGCTGTAGTACAATGTAACGTCACCCCTGAACTGCAAAAATATGTTTTTATTACTAAATTTCCCCATTCCCAAAAAATAACAATCACATTTTACCGCAGTTCAACGGCTATTAAGACGTAATCTTTTTCCTAATACACCTCACAAAAAGAAATACAACAATATACAATTCACCGCAAAACAGTTAATAGGATGTATGTATCTTCCCTATTAATACACCCCGTAAATGGCTGTATCACACAGAACTTGCACCCCAATCACAAGCAAGGTTTGCTGGAATTACTGATGTATCTTATAGTGCAAACAACCTAAAAGCAGCAGTATAACTGCAATTTGGATGCCCAATTAGTGCAGCAATGTGTGATAGCAATTGCTCCTATTACCCAGGCTGTACACTCTCCTATTGGACCCTGTTCTCTTGTTATAGTGTAGATGATGCCTCCATATCCTTTCCCTACAGCTTGAATGATCTTTCGTTGAACTTATAAATTGTTTTTTTCAGCACAATTAAGTCTTTCCTAGTACTGTCCCTAGCGCCTGCTGACGTCTTCCCCTGCACTAAGTAGACTAGAAAATGGCAGAATCCAAGATGGCTGAGGCTATTTATAGGGCTGTGATATCACACGGGCTGGCTGGATGCTTATTGTCCGCATACATGACATTGTGGGTGATCCCTTGTTCCCAAATTTCTTTGCTCCATGTCCATGCAGCAGCCATTTTAGGAATAAATGTGATTTGTTACCACGAAGCATGAGGAAATTCAGCTTTGGTGCAAATCAAATTTTTCCTGAAATTCAGATCGAATTCCTCTTCGTCAACTAAGATTCGCTCATCTCTACAAACAATCTTAATTTTCTGCTCCCCAGCCTTTAGAATTGGTTGGATGAACACGGCACTGAAGTTATTTTGTAATGTTAAATTTGGTGTTCATTTCACTACTTTGTATGTAACACGATCTTTTAGGGTCTTGTGCACTTACAGGTCTCCTTCCTGAAGGTTGGAGGAGAAAACCATCCTGCAAACTGACTGGCCCTTCTAGTTAAGCCAAGAGTAGAATTTGAATGGTATATCATATAGGGTGGGGGCAACCCAGGCAAACACCAGAATCAAGACAGGTTCTCAAAAACTCTTCATCAAGGGAAAGACATCTATCTTTAATAGTGATGAGCGGGAGGTGCCATATTCGATTTCGTGATATTTCGCGAATATTCGAATGAATATTCGTGTTATATTCGTCGAAATCGAATATTCGTAATTATTCCAATTATCGCGAATAATATACGATTTTTTTTTTTCGCGTATTGCGATTATTTATCTTGATAGTATAAGGCAACGTTCCTATGCTAATTGACTATGGCTAGGCTAATATGTGTATTTTACGAAATTTCGTGATTTGCTCTAACTTCGTCTCTTAGAATATTACGAATATTCTAAAAGACGAAGTTAGAGCAATATTACGAAATTTCGTAAAATACACATATAGATTGTAATTTAGCTAATATACTGCTATAATCCCTTTTTTTGCCTCTAATTTTTTTTTTGCCTCTTCTGAACTTAAGTTTTGTAAAATATGTACACTATTAAAAAATATTACTATAGCAGTATATTAGCTTAAATACAATCTATGTGTATTTTACGAAATTTCGTAATATTGCTCTAACTTCGTCTTTTAGAATATTCGTAATATTCTAAAAGACGAAGTTAGAGCAATATTAAGAACATTTGCAAATTTCGCAAGTTGCGATGCGAGTAATATAACACGAAATAATCGCATGAAGATTTCAACTTAGCACTGCTATATTCCATATTCTAGCCTAGTATGGAATACAGCAGTGCTAACTTAGCACAGCTATATTCCATATTAGGCTAGAATATGGAATATAGCAGTGCTAAATTGAAATCTTCATGCGATTATTTCGTATTATATTACTCGCATTGTAACTTGCGAAATTTCGTAAAATACACATATAGATTAGATTGTAATTTAGCTAATATGGAATATAGCAGTAAGTTGAAAACACCACTGACTGGAGCAGCCAGGAAGCCAGGAATCCAAAGGACAGGTAAGAACAACTTTAGAGAAGTGGGAAAGAAAAAAAATATTATAATAAAAAAAAAAATACGAATATTCGAATTCGCGAATATATAGAACGATATTCTAAATATTCGCGAAATCTCGGAATTGCGATATTCGAGAAAAAAATTCGTAATTTGAATATTCGCGCTCAACACTAATCTTTAACTCTTGCAGGGCTTTTGTTTTTGATTGTCAGGGAATAGGTCAGGTTCTCTTCATTTGGAGAGAGCTTAGTCAGACCTTGGTGAGCACTTTTTATGTGGTACACTGCTCTTCTCTGTGGTGTTTGCATTGAGAAAGGGCAATCTCAGCATTTAAAACATAATAAGAACAAAAAACTAAAAAACTAAAAAACGCTAGCTAAAAAGAGTCCTGGATATGAGATAAATTTTAGATGCCTCTGCTTGAAAAAGTGTAGAATGTAGCACCCTACTACAACTTTAACCACATACTGTAGGTCTACACTACTGCCTTTATCAGTCCCCCCCTTTTCCCTAAAAAGGTATTTGGTTAGTTATAGCTGGCGGTGGAATGGAATATGCATATTTTCTAATCTTCTCTTTATTGTCATAGCGGTCACACTATGGAGCTCTCAGTTAGGCTAATCAAGCTAGGTCTCTACTATTAGAGCGGTAACACTATTGTGCTCTACTTTAACGGTGATGGAATAAATGAAAACTGTACAACACGTGTTCTACTGTCAATCTAGCATAGCATATAGAGTACTAGAGAGAACTCTGTGTCAGGTCATCTCACATATTTAATTTATGTTTTTGTTTTACATTTATTCTATTTACATTTATTCTATTTTTTATTTTTTTGGGTGTGGGGAGGAGGGTTGTTCAATTTAATTAAACCAGCATATAGGTCATCAGTACACCAATGCACAGGGTAGTGCAACAATTTACCTGTGAGGAATATTGTGAAATTAAGAGTCAGCCCTCAATCATCCATTTTAATGTATTGTATCTTCACACGGTTGGAATCTAATTTTTTGGGGACTTTATCAATTTAAATAAACCAGCAAGAAAAGCGACACTGACACCAGCTTTATATGCAAGAACAGAAACTTTACTTTAACAATAGTGAAAACACAACAATATAAGTATACATAGACTAAGTTATACCCCAGGACCACAATCACCGTCCCTGTCCGAGGGACAGGCCTAGCCCGATGGCGCACACAGCAGAGCCTGCAAGTCGTGCTGTGCCACTGAAAAGGTCACACCTAGCCGGTGGCGGACGCAGCAGAGCCTGCAAGTAAAATACTGTGCCTCAGTCCAGTACAGTTACGGCCTAGCAAAACATATAACCCTAACTATCTAACTACTATAAGCCTAGGCTAGTCTCTGTTACTTCAGGCGCCACACAGTAGAATACAATCAGTAACCAGGTGTACTGACCTGCGTCCGTTCTGGGCCTGAGGATGCCACTTGCCCGGGATGGCCACCAACCTCTCAGCAACCGTGCGGCTTCTGCCCACACGCTGTACACTGTCTTCCTGGAACAATCTCTCTTTCAAAGAGCCGGATCCAGTAAGGGGACAACAGCTAATCTTCTTCTTCTGCATGTCCATTCACTCCCGGACATCCGCAAGCCAGGATGGACTCTGATTCAGTCTCTCAAAGAACATTGCTTCCATGATGTCAGATCAGCACTTTATGGTTTTCAGAAGCAGCTAGCATGAGTCATCATCTGCTTTGCATATGCAGATCCCAGAGTGTGCTGACTGGGCTGCAAAACAGTGGCCTCTAGTGCCCGTAATGCCAAATGACAGCTCCAATACAATTTAAACATAGACATTATACAGGCATAGTGTATCCACAATCTCACAAGTACACCAATACTGTCAGGAATCATCCTGCTATGTCTGTTTAGTTCAGACTGTCTGGCCCTTAAGTTTTCCCTCAGTAAGATGGTGGATTGTGTCTCAGCTGGGTGCCATCTTACTTCCTGTTTCATATATAAACCTCTCAAGCCTGTTACTCATTGCTTGCGTATTGTGTTTTAGCTCCAGGAACTTTCTCTCTGGTTTGTTTCTTCTCCTTGCGGTTTTCCCTGCTACTCTTGGACACCTGCTCTTGGACACCCCCTGACCTCTCATCTGGATATCTGCCTTCATCTGCATTCCTGCTACCTCCTGTTCAAGACTCCGGTGCCTCCTGTGTTTGGGCCTTGTCCATGCCATTGGATTCCAGCAGTATTCCACTAGTATCATGAAAAATACACAGGGTAGAGCAACAATTTACCTGTGAGTAATAAACTGATGTTAAGTGCCAGGCTTCATCCTTTTGTGTTTATTCTATCTCTACATGGTTAAAAAAAAATAAAAATTGGGGGGGTTGTTCAATTGAATTAAACTAGCATATAGGCGAATGCACAGGGTAGATGAAGGATGGCTCCTCAGGCATGATGGTCAGAATGATGATCATTCAGCAACAGGCACATCATTGACATCAAGCAGTCTGATGATTACCGGATATCCATGCTTTTAGACTTTTGCTATCAAAACAAAATGGAGGAATGTTTTCCTCCTGCAGAAAGGGAGTGTTGTTGAAAACCATTCAGGAAACGCATTCTTCAGGAAGAATAAGGTTTATTGCGGCTAGCCGGAGCATTAACAGCTTCAATCGCACAAAGGAAAATGCTCAAAGGGGGAGAGGCCCACACTCGTCTTATACACATAACCACCCTAAAATTTGCATACTTGTCTTATCCTCATTGGATAGGTTAAACTCTCTCTACAACATTTATACTACACACAATGTCTCTGGCTTTCTGCAATTCAATATATGATGTTCTCCTCATCCAATCATCAAAGTTCACACTCCGGATCCTTGACTTCCTCTGTAGCAACAGGTGCGTAAGCGAGCATCATGGTGGCTTTTAAGAACAGTCTTTTACAACACAAAAACAACAATAGGTCTACAAGACATAATAACAGTACTGGAGCACATGCAAGCATGACAGTCTTCAGTAATGGCAAGAACCAAGATGGAAGATTCAAAGACCACCCTGAGAACCAGTCACCTGTGACTCCAGCTTCATCAATCATTTGCTTATTCAAGGAAATGAGGTGCTCGATGGCCCTAACAAGAGTCCCAATAACTACACAAACTCCTCCTTGAGAAGCGAGAATCTGTACCGCTGTCAATCTCAGACCTCTGAGCTCCTCCTTGATAGCATTCAAAGCCTCATCTGTAATATTTATAAACTTTAATAGCTCGCACCTGTTCTTCTGGATCTACTTTGCATTTGCTGCTGCATGTACTCCAGGAGTCAACCAACTTGCAAAAAAACATTTCAGCTTTTGAAAAGATTTTAAAATCATCTGGAACCTCCTCTGGAGCGAAATATGGATTTCTCTTGATTCGCACACGCTCACCTGGAACCCATGCATGCTTAGGGATTACCAACAAGGGGTGGAATAATTTAACCATTGAGCTCACACCTGACCAGTCTCCAGGGAGTCTGGTATATGCCAGACTACCACGTTGCCTATATATATCCATCAGTGCAGCAGTCCCTTGACTCAAATATCTCTCATATTTGACCAATTTACATCTTGTGTTTGTTCCCAACCTTTGCCCATTCCCATTATTAGTATAACATAATATTAAATTCCCTCTTTTCTGTGACTTTGAGACCTTTCTCTTCTGGATCTTCACTCCATGTTAATGAGGTTACAAAATCTCTCCATACTTGTACACCAATCAATATTGTTTACCAAACTGGAATCGGAAGTGAAGTTCCAAAAGTCTGACCTGCACAACAACAATACTTCTACGAAACCTACTAGTACTCCTAATCTATATGCAGCTAAACCTGAAAATACATATGTTATATAGACATCATTATAAATCAGTAACACTAACAAGCCTAACACCCACTTATTCACATTGTACAGTATAAAATTCCAGCAAAATGTTGTCCTCAGCTCCTCCTCAGTAACAGGAATAGAAAACATTGGAATCATTTGAACAATTTGTACATATTAAACAATCAAATTGATCACTTTTACAGTAGTTTAATTTTGAAGTGATCAAATCAGTAAGTTTTCCTTATGTCTCTTAACACCTGCCTAATCATCAATGCTCACAGGTAGGGATGAGCGAACCTGAACTGTATAGTTCGGGTTCGTACCGAATTTTGGGGTGTCCGTGACACGGACCCGAACCCGGACATTTTCGTAAAAGTCCGGGTTCGGGTTCGGTGTTCGTCGCTTTCTTGGCGCTTTTTGAAAGGCTGCAAAGCAGCCAATCAACAAGCGTCATACTACTTGCCCCAAGAGGCCGTCACAGCCATGCCTACTATTGGCATGGCTGTGATTGGCCAGAGCACCATGTGACCCAGCCTCTATTTAAGCTGGAGTCACATAGCGCCGCCCGTCACTCTGCTCTGATCAGTGTAGGGAGAGGCTGCGGCTGCGACAGTAGGGCGAGATTAGGCAGTTATTAACTCCTCCAAAGGACTTCATTCAGTGATCGATCTGCAGCTGTGGATCATTGAACTGCTGCTATTCAATTGCTCACTGTTTTTAGGCTGCCCAGACCGTTTTTCAGTCACTTTTTTCTGGGGTGATCGGCGGTCATTTTGTGACTTCTGGTGCGCCAGCACAAGCTGCCAACAAGTGCATTTAACCCTCAGTAGTGTGGTTGTTTTTTGGCAAAATCCTACATCAGGGTCACGCTGTCACCAAGTGCATTTAACCATCAATAGTGTGGTTATTTTTTGGCCATATACAACATCAGGGGCAAGCTGAGCCTGTCACCAAGTACATTTAACCCTCAATAGTGTGGTTGTTTTTTGGCTAAATCCTACATCAGGGTCAAGCGGTCACCAAGTGCATTTAACCATCAATAGTCTGGTTATTTTTTGGCCATATACGACATCAGGGGCAAGCTGTCACCAAGTGCATTTAACCCTCAATAGTGTAATTGGTCAAGCTGTCACACCAAGTGCATTTAACCATCAATAGTGTGGTTATTTTTTGGCCATATCCCAGTCTAATTCTGTCCATAAACGTATACCTGTCACCCAGCGCCTAAATAATAGGCCTCAAATTTGTAGTCAGCTAAATCTGTTGTTATTGCTGTGTCTGGGCAAGTTATTTAGTGTCCGTCAAAGCACAGTTTTTTTTTCTGGGTTGAAATACAATTCCCAATTTAGCAATTCTCTAAATTAGTGGTTTCTGCTGTATCAGGCCTACTTAAAATTTATCCCTAAAAGGGTATATTAGATTCAAGGTGCTGATAGGGTCATTCTCAATAACTTCAAACACACGCTACTGTGCATATCCCAGTCTAATTCTGTCCGTAAACGTATATCTGTCACCCAGCGCCTAAATAATAGGCCTCAAATTTATAGTCAGCTAAATCTGTGGTTACTGCTGCGCCTGTATTAGTGTAATACGGTACCTAAATAGATAGCCAGATAGTGTTAGGTGTCTGTAAAAAAAGGCCTGAATTTGAATTCAATATATTGGGCCAAATAATATTTTTGTTCTTGTGGTGAACGATAACAATGAGGAAAACATCTAGTAAAGGACGCGGACGCGGACATGGTCGTGGTGGTGTTAGTGGACCCTCTGGTGCTGGGAGAGGACGTGGCCGTTCTGCCACAGCCTCACGTCCTAGTGTACCAACTACCTCAGGTCCCAGTAGCCGCCATAATTTACAGCGATATTTGGTGGGGCCCAATGCCGTTCTAAGGATGGTAAGGCCTGAGCAGGTACAGGCATTAGTCAATTGGGTGGCCGACAGTGGATCCGGCACGTTCACATTATCTCCCACCCAGTCTTCTGCAGAAAGCGCACAGATGGCACCTGAAAACCAACCCCATCAGTCTGTCACATCACCCCCATGCATACCAGGGAAACTGTCTGAGCCTCAAGTTATGCAGCAGTCTCTTATGCTGTTTGAAGACTCCGCTGGCAGGGTTTCCCAAGGGCATCCACCTAGCCCTTCCCCAGTGGTGGAAGACATAGAATGCACTGACGCACAACCACTTATGTTTCCTGATGATGAGGACATGGGAATACCACCTCAGCATGTCTCTGATGATGACGAAACACAGGTGCCAACTGCTGCGTCTTTCTGCAGTGTGCAGACTGAACAGGAGGTCAGGGAGGAAGACTGGGTGGAAGACGATGCAGGGGACGATGAGGTCCTAGACCCCACATGGAATGAAGGTCGTGCCACTGACTTTCACAGTTCTGAGGAAGAGGCAGTGGTGAGACCGAGCCAACAGCGTAGCAAAAGAGGGAGCAGTGGGCAAAAGCAGAACACCAGCCGCCAAGAGACTCCGCCTGCTACTGACCGCCGCCATCTGGGACCGAGCACCCCAAAGGCAGCTTCAAGGAGTTCCCTGGCATGGCACTTCTTCAAACAATGTGCTGACGACAAGACCCGAGTGGTTTGCACGCTGTGCCATCAGAGCCTGAAGCGAGGCATTAACGTTCTGAACCTTAGCACAACCTGCATGACCAGGCACCTGCATGCAAAGCATGAACTGCAGTGGAGTAAACACCTTAAAACCAAGGAAGTCACTCAGGCTCCCCCTGCTACCTCTTCTGCTGCTGCCGCCTCGGCCTCTTCTGCTGCTGTCGCCTCTGCCTCTTCTGCTGCTGCCACCTCGGCCTCTTCCTTCACCTCTGGAGGAACGTTGGCACCTGCCGCCCAGCAAACAGGGGATGTACCAACAACACCACCTCCACCTCCGTCACCAAGCATCTCAACCATGTCACACGCCAGCGTTCAGCTCTCAATCTCACAAACATTTGAGAGAAAGCGTAAATTCCCACCTAGCCACCCTCGATCCCTGGCCCTGAATGCCAGCATTTCTAAACTACTGGCCTATGAAATGCTGTCATTTAGGCTGGTGGACACAGACAGCTTCAAACAGCTCATGTCGTTTGCGGTCCCACAGTATGTTGTTCCCAGCCGCCACTACTTCTCCAAGAGAGCCGTGCCTTCCCTGCACAACCAAGTATCCGATAAAATCAAGTGTGCACTGCGCAACGCCATCTGTGGCAAGGTCCACCTAACCACAGATACGTGGACCAGTAAGCACGGCCAGGGACGCTATATCTCCCTAACTGCACACTGGGTAAATGTAGTGGCAGCTGGGCCCCAGGCGGAGAGCTGTTTGGCGCACGTCCTTCCGCCGCCAAGGATCGCAGGGCAACATTCTTTGCCTCCTGTTGCAGCCTCCTCCTACTCAGCTTCCTCCTCCTCTTCTTCCACCTGCTCATCCAGTCAGCCACACACCTTCACCACCAACTTCAGCACAGCCCGGGGTAAACGTCAGCAGGCTATTCTGAAACTCATATTTTTGGGGGACAGGCTCCACACCGCACAGGAGTTGTGGCGGGGTATAGAACAACAGACCGACGAGTGGTTGCTGCCGGTGAGCCTCAAGCCCGGCCTGGTGGTGTGCGATAATGGGCGAAATCTCGTTGCAGCTCTGGGAATAGCCGGTTTGACGCACGTCCCTTGCCTGGCGCATGTGCTGAATTTGGTGGTGCAGAAGTTCATTCACAACTACCCCGACATGTCAGAGCTGCTGCATAAAGTGCGGGCCGTCTGTTCGCGCTTCCGGCGTTCACATCCTGCCGCTGATCGCCTGTCTGCGCTACAGCGTAACTTCGGCCTTCCCGCTCACCGCCTCATATGCGACGTGCCCACCAGGTGGAACTCCACCTTGCACATGCTGGACAGACTGTGCGAGCAGCAGCAGGCCATAGTGGAGTTTCAGCTGCAGCACTCACGGTTCAGTCGCACTACGGAACAGCACCACTTCACCACCAATGACTGGGCCTCCATGCGAGACCTGTGTGCCCTGTTGCGCTGTTTCGAGTACTCCACCAACATGGCCAGTGGCGATGACGCCGTTATCAGCATTACAATACTACTTCTATGTCTCCTTGAGAAAAAACTTAGGGCGATGATGGAAGAGGAGGAGGAGGAGGAGGAAGAGGGGTCATTTTTAGCACTTTCAGGCCAGTCTCTTCGAAGTGACTCAGAGGGAGTTTTTTTGCAACAGCAGAGGCCAGGTACAAATGTGGCCAGCCAGGGCCCACTAGAGGAGGACGAGGATGAGGAGGAGGTGGAGGAGGATAAGGATGAAGCATGGTCACAGCGGGGTGGCACCCAACGCAGCTCGGGCCCATCACTGGTGCGTGGCTGGGGGGAAACGCAGGACGATGACGATACGCCTCCCACAGAGGACAGCTTGTCCTTACCCCTGGGCAGCCTGGCACACATGAGCGACTACATGCTGCAGTGCCTGCGCAACGACAGCAGAGTTGCCCACATTTTTTTTTTTTTTTTTTTTTTTATTTGTATTTTTATTTTACAGACAATATAAAAGCAAATTTCCAATCAGATATAATATAATAGCGCACATTAAACAGTGTATCGTCTCCATGCCATATATCGGACACATACAACAAAACAATCTGTGACCAGAGGAGTCAGCTCTAATACCAGTACATAGGCATGGGATCCACAACCCAAAAAAAAAAAACACACAGGAAAAAAAAAAGAAAACCATAAACCCAACCCCCCTCCGCCCCGCCCCCTCACCCCCCACCCGTTTCCACCCGGCTTGGTGCGGCCGCCGCGAGGGGCGGCGGAGTATTCCTGCCCCCCTCATAAGGATTTTCATTAGAGCCTTTACAATTTCACACGTATTCTGGCGTGGGCTGTGTTGATAGAGTTTATCTAGGAATATATAATAGTTTGTTGGGGTATATCAGTGGTCTCCCCAGTTACTAGCCATCAATTCTGCTCTGGGGTATTACGGCTGGCTATTTCCCTTCTCTATGGGCCCATTCCAGTAGCGTCGTTTAATCCACGTCGTTTCATGCCCTCAAAATGTGTTATTCGCGTCATTAAACTTTGCCAATCATTGATTGTTGGGGGTCTATCTTTCACCCACTGTCTCAAGATTATCACTTTGGCCAAAAGAAACCCCTTTAACCAGTATACCTGTTCATTTTTAGTGGTTTTGTTTTTATACTCAGGAGGAAGCAATCCAAGAACTGCTACTTGAATAGTCATGGGAGGACTGTTCCTGCTGTTTGCCACCATTGTCTGAAATATGCAGCCCCAGAAAGTCCTAATAGCTGGACAGTCCCACAGCATATGTACAAGCCCTGCGGCTACACAAGAACATTTAAGGCAGCTAAATTCTTGACCCTTGTTAGTGTACATTTTAGTCAACAGGCTCGGAGTAACATATAAGCGATGTATTATTTTGAATTGTATCAATCGGTGTTGTCGTGAAAGAGAGGCCTTCTTTATATTTTGATATATTTCCTGCCATTGTGAGGGGTTACATTCCCCAATATCTGTCTTCCATTTATCCACACTTTTAAATTTAGTGATAGTGCTTATTTCCTCGATGAATCTCCTATATATTAGTGAAATCTTAACTTTATTCCCTACTATGTTATAACAAAAGGATAAGAACCCCGGAGTAACTTTTATCAAGGGTGTTTTTTTGAGAGTGTATGATAGTGCATGTTGTAGTTGACAATATCTATAGTGCTCTAGTGCAGTTATTGGTGCTTGTTTTATCAATTCCCGTATTGATTTGCTATTCCCTTTTGTGTATATATGTGAAAATAATGAAATACCTTTTCGAGTCCAGAATTCGTTTTCGTTAAGTGTCAAAAATTCAGTTAAGGCAGGGTTGTCCCATAAGGGGGAGAAATCCAGAATTTGAGGGGCATGGATCAATATCTTAATTTTATTCCAAACTTTCTGTAGCGCGGCTCCGATGGGGCAAAAGTAA
The DNA here is from genome assembly GCF_014858855.1 of Bufo gargarizans. Classification (NCBI taxonomy): domain Eukaryota; kingdom Metazoa; phylum Chordata; class Amphibia; order Anura; family Bufonidae; genus Bufo; species Bufo gargarizans. Next base: position 3,225,256 of record NC_058081.1, on the reverse strand, counting down.
TCTGTACGTTGAAACATTCCGGATTCCAATATACTAAAAATGTTATTGGAGTGTAGTGGGCGTTGACCTAGGATATGTGATATTAATACACCATCCCCGACATTGACGCACCATTGTAATTGTGCACAGAGATAATAGATTTGAAAATGGGGCAGGCCTAGGCCCCCGTTACTTACGGCCATTCGCAGGTATTGTAGTTTGATGCGGACCCTTTTTCTGCCCCATATCAGATCATTTATCAAGCGGTCAATCAGATTGAAGACACTATCCTCAATCCAAGTGGGGCAGGAGCTGACCGTATACAATATCCAGGGTAACAAAACCATTTTAATCAACGCAATCCTATTGATCTGCGAAAGTGGGAGTTTCTGCCACACTCTTATTTTGTCTTTTATTCTCCCCACTAAAGGGGAAATATTTAACTGATTATATTCCCTGATATTATTGCTGATTTTTATCCCGAGATAATCTAAATGATCTGTCGGGGGAATAATTCTGATCCTAAGATCGTTAGGGGGGGGCATCCGGTTCAGGGGGAAGAGTACAGACTTAGACCAGTTTATCTCATACCCAGCAATTCTGCCGAATTCCTCTGTTATCCGCATAACATTGGGGACGCTTCTCCAACCATCATTCAGGTAGAGTAAGACGTCATCTGCATATAAGCAAATCTTATCGTCCGTCCCTCTCCCCCCGAAGCCGGATATGCCAGGTTCAATCCGTATCCTGCAGGCTAGGGGTTCCATAAAGATTGCGAAGAGGAGAGGAGAAAGGGGGCAGCCCTGACGTGTTCCCCGCTTTAGGGAAACAGCAGGGGTAAGCACCTCATTGACTTTAATTCTAGCAGTTGTTTCACTATATAGCAGTTTAACCCATCCAATAAATTCCTGGCCCAGATTCATCCTATACATAACACGCCAGAGGAAGGGCCACTCGACACGATCGAACGCTTTAGCGGCGTCCAATGATAGTATCGAGCGGTCCTCCCCTCCGCCAATCTGGATATTAAGAAAGGTCCGCCGTATATTGGTCTGTATCTGTCGCCCAGGAATGAACCCTGTCTGGTCCACATGTATCAGGCGCGCTATTACTTTTTTTAAGCGATTGGAAAGGACTTTTGCAATTATTTTATAATCTGCATTGAGCAGTGATATTGGGCGATAGTCCTCAACTTTATTTCCCAGTTTCCCCTTTTTAAGGATCAATGTAACCGTTGCTTCGGCCAGAGACGGGGGCAGCTTTCCGCGTTTACTAGACTCATTTAGAACAAGCAACAGTCCGGGCAAGAGTATCTCCGCATGGCGCTTATAGATGCCAAATGGAAGTCCATCCGGACCCGGCGCAGAAGAACCCCGAGTCCCCTGCAGGGCCGTTTGTAATTCCTCCAATAAGATGGGGGCACATAAAGAGGCGGAATCGGAGACCGAGAGCGCCGGGATCCTGACTTGTTCCAAAAAGGCATCTATTTCGGTCACTATATCTACCGCCTCAGATCGATATAAATTATCAAAGTGATTAAAAAACTCTGCTACCATCTCCATTCCTCTTTCCAATCTACGCCCATCCCCCGTCAGTATCTGTCTAATTCTTTGGGGGGGTTTTTGATTTGCTATAATAGAAACCAATAGCTTACTCGGGGTACCCGCCTCGCAGAAATCTTTATAGCCCATGAAAAATAGTTGATTCTGTGCTTTTTCCTTCATAAAGGTAATGTAATGATCTTTGGCAGATTTTAGCTTAGTACGCGTATTCATATCATTTCGTACTCGGATACAGCCCTCCAGATATGCAATATTTGCCTCCAGCTTTTTTTGTTCGGCAGAGAAATCATTTTTTTTCGTTTTTATTCTAGAAAAATACAGCCCACGCATAAATGCCTTCATGGCATCCCAAACAAAATGAATGTGAGCTGTACCGATATTCTCTTGCCAAAATTGTGAGAGTTCTTTATCTATCCCAGCGGAATCATTTAATATAGTTAGCCAGTGTTCGTTCAATCTGAACGATCTGCAGATCCCGGTTTTTTGTCCGGTCTTCATCACCAGTAAGATCGGTGAATGGTCGGATATGCCATGGGTCTCGTATGTCATTTTTGAGATAGATTCAAGCATCTGCTCGTTGGCCAAGGCCATATCGATCCTAGACATAGCGCTATACGCTTTGCTAAAGCAGGAGAACACCTGTTTGTTGCCGTAAAGCCATCGCCAGACGTCGGTTAAACCCATCTCCTCACAGAACCCACGAAGTAGAACATGTTTATCCTGCGCACTTTTCCGGGCGGTTGAAAATCTATCCAGCGCCGGGTCGAGCACGCAGTTAAAGTCACCACATATTAATATCGGAGAGCGCTCTCTATTATGTATAAAGAGTGCCAGCTGCTTTAAAACTGTCATTGTGAACGGTGGGGGAATATACAAGAAAGCAAGGACGCACCTACTACCATTCCATTGGGCGAAGAGGAAGATATATCTCCCATCTCTATCGATCGACTGGTCTAGCAGGATAAAGTCGATGCTATGGTGTATATACACACTGATCCCTCGGGAATATGCCGAGAGACCAGAGTGAAATTGATGTCCAGCCCATCTCTTTATTAAATACTCAGGGATATTCGGTGTGGCATGCGTTTCTAGTAAAGCAACTATTGCGGGGAGGTGTCGAGTAATTAAATCAAAGACCACTACCCTTTTCATTCTATCAGCCAGTCCACGCACATTCCATATCATGACTCTATTACTAGTCATCATGAATTATGGAGGAGGCGTCCGTCACCCCCCAAAGGCAGCCGCAACCAAGCCGGGGTCCCCCCCCACCCATTATCCACCCACACCCATTGATACCCACCCCCCATCAACCCCCTTACTGGTTCACTGATGCGAAGCATCGTTGTCAACCTCTTACATTTCGCCCATCCGTCCATGGGCCGCCCACCGCTATTACCCCACCCCTAGGTTGAGGGGCGTTGCTGCCACATCAACCGAGGTCCGGCGTCTAAACCCTGACAGAGTCAAGCCATTCAACGGTTTCTCTGGGGGAGTGAAAAAACATTACGGTGTCTCTATACACCACTCTTAACTTAGCGGGGTAAAGCATTGAGTATTTAATATTCCCCTCACGTAATCTTTTCTTAATGTCAAAATATTCCCTACGCTTGCTTTGGGTGTCCCTAGAAAAGTCGGGGTATATCTGTATCGAATGTCCGTCAAGTGTAGTGTCAGCTAGATCTCTCTTCCGTCGGAGCACCCAGTCTCTATCACTAGAGGAGAGTATCCTAATTAGGATGGCTCGGGGGGGGGCTACCCGGCGGCATCTTTTTTACAGGGATTCTATGGGCTCTCTCCACACATAGTGCGGGAGTATCTCCACCAGAACCAAGCATTTCAATTAACCATTTTTGAATAAACGCCACGGGGTTGCCCCCCTCTACCCCCTCAGGGAGGCCGACTATTCTCAGATTGTTGCGTCGTGCCCTGTCCTCCATATCAGTTAGTCTTGCATTAATACGTTTATTTTCCTTATCCAATTCTACGATTTTTTTTCCCATCTGTAACTGTTCTGTTTGAACCTTAGTTAACCCGGTTTCAACAAGTGCGATGCTGGCTCTAATTTGGTTCATATCTTCTCTAATAAGAGTAAGATCCGTCTGCAGTGTCTGTACGGTGATGGAGACATCTAAAACTGATTGATTGGTGGTCTGTACCACCGATAATATATCCGTTAATTTGTTCTCGATATTATCAAATCTCGTGTGTTGCTCAGTCTGAATAGATGGATCTATCTGTGTTTCAGCCAGTTCAGGTGTTTTCTTTCCCCCCCTCTGTCTCGGTGGGGGCGATTTCAAGTATTTATCCATTCTCGTCTGTGGACTACTACTGCCACCTGCCCTGGGAGATCCCGTACCCCCGGATCTCCTGTTATATTTAGCAGGCATGTTTTCGAAGTCTATCAAACGAAAGTACAATATACAAGGTTCCAAACCCAGATGCTGTCACAACGCCACCCAATGGTGAAGATATCCCAGCGCTACCACAGCATCTGGCGCTACAACACGACAATATTGACAAAATGAAGTTTGTATACAAACTTGACGTTATAGCTATATGGGGAGAAGTGTAACTACATGAACATATACGTACATAATGGAACGTCAGTTGTTTACGTAGCAAGGAAAAAAGGAAAAAGAAAATCAACAAAATATCAAGACCTTAAACGATATCAAGCTATAATGGCGAATATCAAACATAAGTCAAAAGCACTATTAAGATTGGTGGTGCAGACAAATTCAATAGTGATCAATAATAATGTGGAGGTAGTCCATCCAATCCGACCAAACTCGACACAATCACCTCTATTGATTTTTTTTTTTTTCCCCTTCCTTTTCTTTTCTTTTTTTTTTTTTTTTTTTTTTTTATGTGTGTTTTCTCCTTCCCCCGCTTCTTTTTTTTAACGGAAAGTATCAACTATAGGCCCCCATAGATCGTTATACGTTCCTTGTGGTGTAGGAATGCTCAATACTTATTCAGTATTGTTCAGCACGGTACTGATTCAGTGTTAATCCATCATAGGGGAAACTGTGGGGGCTATTGCCGCCAAGGGATTAAATGACCAACGACAGGAGCTTGCAGGGGAACCACGTGTCAACCAGCCATGCAGTTAGCAAGTCCCCACATATCAAATGGAGTGTCGTCCCCGCCGTCACGAATTTCCTGAGGGGTTATGACAGGGCATCCCGCATCCCACACACCGTTCCAGAAAATATATGCAGGGATCCTACACCTAACTAACCCAATAACTGGTAGTTAGCAGATAGGCCGAAAAATGTACCATTCAGCCGGCGGCTATCCTTGCGCCCGTAGTTAATGTAAACAACCTGGGTTAGTAAGGGGGGTTGACAATAGGCGACTTGGCGCACGCAACACAGAGGTGATCTCACCGGTCTTCGGCAGCAGCCAACAGCCAGCATCCAGTCATCAAGTGCATCAGTGTGCACATAGCCCTTTAGACCGCAGCCATCCACCGTCGGCGATCCCAGCGTCGGCAATCCCGGCATACAGCATACAAGAAACTGCGCCCGACGACGCCTCTAGACACCTCCAGATCCACCGCCAACAAAGTCAGGTGAGTCAGGTGAGCGCCGGCACCGATCCTCAAGCCTCAGCCCGATCTTCACCTCAGTCCACGATACCAGGACGTAGCAGCAAGCAGCAAGATACGGCAGGGCACAGCAAGGCAGCAGGGCGAGCATCCGGCCATTCAGCGTCTCAACATTTTCCTGCCACGGTCAGATCTCGGCAGGGGGACGCAGAGCAGCAGCGAGGGCCAGGGCGCCGAGACGCCGAGACGAGGCGAGGAGGTGGGCGGTACCCATGCGGACGCGCGGCACGCCTACGCAGCTGCTCCGCTACGTCATACCGCTTGGCCCGTTGCCCACATTTTAACGTGTGCGGACTACTGGGTTGCCACCCTGATGGATCCACGGTACAAAGACAATGTGCCCACCTTACTTCCTGCACTGGAGCGTGATAGGAAGATGCGCGAGTACAAGCACACGTTGGTAGACGCGCTACTGAGAGCATTCCCAAATGTCACAGGGGAACAAGTGGAAGCCCAAGGCCAAGGCAGAGGAGGAGCAAGAGGTCGCCAACGCAGCTGTGTCACGGCCAGCTCCTCTGAGGGCAGGGTTAGGCTCCTTTCACACCTGCGTTCAGGTGTCCGCTCGTGAGCTCCGTTTGAAGGGGCTCACAAGCGCCCCTGAACGCAGCCGTCTGGCCCTAATGCATTCTCAGTGGAGGCGGATCCACTGAGAATGCATCCGCCTGCCAGCGCTCAGCCTCCGCTCCGCTCAGTGAGCGGACACCTGAACACTGCAAGCAGCGTTCGGGTGTCCGCCTGGCCGTGCGGAGGCGAGCGGATCCGTTCCGACTTACAATGTAAGTCAATGGGGACGGATCCGCTTGAAGATGACACCATATGGCTCAATCTTCAAGCGGATCCGTCCCCCATTGACTTTCAATGTAAAGTCTGAACGGATCCGCTCAGGCGACTTTCACACTTAGAAAATTTTTCTAAGTTATAATGCAGATGGATCCGTTCTGAACGGAGCCACCGTCTGCATTAATATGAGCGGATCCGTTCAGAACGGATCCGATCGAACGCTAGTGTGAAAGTAGCCTTAGCATGCCAGAGATGTGGAAAAGTTTTGTCAACACGCCACAGCTAACTGCACCACCACCTGATACGCAACGTGTTAGCAGGAGGCAACATTTCACTAACATGGTGGAACAGTACGTGTGCACACCCCTCCACGTACTGACTGATGGTTCGGCCCCATTCAACTTCTGGGTCTCTAAATTGTCCACGTGGCCAGAGCTAGCCTTTTATGCCTTGGAGGTGCTGGCCTGCCCGGCGGCCAGCGTTTTGTCTGAACGTGTATTCAGCACGGCAGGGGGCGTCATTACAGACAAACGCAGTCGCCTGTCTACAGCCAATGTGGACAAGCTGACGTTCATAAAAATGAACCAGGCATGGATCCCACAGGACCTGTCCGTCCCTTGTCCAGATTAGACATTAACTACCTCCCCTTAACCATATATTATTGTACTCCAGGGAACTTCCTCATTCAATCCTATTTTTATTTTCATTTTACCATTATATTGCGAGGCTACCCAAAGTTAAATGAACCTCTCCTCTGTCTGGGTGCCGGGGCCTAAATATATGCCAATGGACTGTTCCAATGTTGGGTGACGTGAAGCCTGATTCTCTGCTATGACATGCAGAATGATTCTCTGCTGACATGAAGACAGATTCTGTGTTACGGGACCTCTCTCCTCTGCCTGGGTGCCGGGGCCTAAATTTATGACAATGGACTGTTACAGTGGTGGGTGACGTGAAGCCAGATTCTCTGCTATGACATGAAGACTGATTCTCTGGTGACATGAAGCCTGATTCTCTGTTACGGGACCTCTCTCCTCTGCCTGGGTGCTGGGCCTAAATATATGACAATGGACTGTTGCAGTGGTGGCTGACGTGAAGCCTGATTCTCTGCTATGACATGCAGACTGATTCTATGCTGACATGAAGCCAGATTCTCTGTTACGGGACCTCTCTCCTCTGCCTGGGTGCTGGGCCTAAATATCTGAGAATGGACTGTTCCAGTGGTCGGTGACGTGAAGCCAGATTCTCTGCTATGGGACCTCTCTCCAATTGATATTGGTTAATTTTTATTTATTTTATTTTTATTTTAATTCATTTCCCTATCCACATTTGTTTGCAGGGGATTTACCTACATGTTGCTGCCTTTTGCAGCCCTCTAGCCCTTTCCTGGGCTGTTTTACAGCCTTTTTAGTGCCGAAAAGTTCGGGTCCCCATTGACTTCAATGGGGTTCGGGTTCGGGACGAAGTTCGGATCGGGTTCGGATCCCGAACCCGAACATTTCCGGGAAGTTCGGCCGAACTTCTCGAACCCGAACATCCAGGTGTTCGCTCAACTCTACTCACAGGGTTTGTGGAAAGGTAAAGCCACAGAAATCACATCTGGAAGGGAATTACACACTTACACTACGTGCAGAATTATTAGGCAAATGAGTATTTTGACCACATCATCCTCTTTCTCCATGTTGTCTTACTCCAAGCTGTATAGGCTCGAAAGCCTCCTACCAATTAAGCATATTAGGTGATGTGCATCTCTGTAATGAGAAGGGGTGTGGTCTAATGACATCAACACCCTATATCAGGTGTGCATAATTATTAGGCAACTTCCTTTCCTTTGGCAAAATGGGTCAAAAGAAGGACTTGACAGGCTCAGAAAAGGCAAAAATAGTGAGATATCTTGCAGAGGGATGCAGCACTCTTAAAATTGCAAATCTTCTGAAGCGTGATCATCGAACAATCAAGCGTTTCATTCAAAATAGTCAACAGGGAATGCAAGAAGCGTGTGGAAAAACCAAGGCGCAAAATAACTGCCCATGAACTGAGAAAAGTCAAGCGTGCAGCTGCCAAGATGCCACTTGCCACCAGTTTGGCCATATTTTAGAGCTGCAACATCACTGGAGTGCCCAAAAGCACAAGGTGTGCAATACTCAGAGACATGGCCAAGGTAAGAAAGGCTGAAAGACGACCACCACTGAACTAGACACACAAGCTGAAACGTCAAGACTGGGCCAAGAAATATCTCAAGACTGATTTTTCTAAGGTTTTATGGACTGATGAAATGAGAGTGAGTCTTGATGGGCCAGATGGCTGGATTGGTAAAGGGCAGAGAGCTCCAGTCCGACTCAGACGCCAGCAAGGTGGAGGTGGAGTACTGGTTTGGGCTGGTATCATCAAAGATGAGCGTGTGGGGCCTTTTCGGGTTGAGGATGGAGTCAAGCTCAACTCCCAGTCCTACTGCCAGTTTCTGGAAGACACCTTCTTCAAGCAGTGGTACAGGAAGAAGTCTGCAAGGTAAGAAAAACATGATTTTCATGCAGGACAATGCTCCATCACACGCGTCCAAGTACTCCACAACGTGGCTGGCAAGAAAGGGTATAAAAGAAGAAAATCTAATTACATGGCCTCCTTGTTCAACTGATCTGAACCCCATTGAGAACCTGTGGTCCATCATCAAATGTGAGATTTACAAGGAGGGAAAACAGTCCACCTCTCTGAACAGTGTCTGGGAGGCTGTGGTTGCTGCTGCACGCAATGTTGATGGTGAACAGATCAAAACACTGACATAATCCATGGATGGCAGGCTTTTGAGTGTCCTTGCAAAGAAAGGTGGCTATATTGGTCACTGATTTGTTTTTGTTTTGTTTTTGAATGTCAGAAATGTATATTTGTGAATGTTGAGATGTTATATTGGTTTCACTGGTAAAAATAAATAATTGAAATGGGTATATATTTGTTTTTTGTTAAGTTGCCTAATAATTATGTACAGTAATAGTCACCTGCACACACAGATATCCCCCTAAAATAGCTAAAACTAAAAACAAACTAAAAACTACTTCCAAAAATATTCAGCTTTGATATTAATGAGTTTTTTGGGTTCATTGAGAACATGGTTGTTGTTCAATAATAAAATTAATCCTCAAAAATACAACTTGCCTAATAATTCTGCACTCCCTGTAGTTATCTACAGCAATTAGTTGATTTTGTAGGACTCCCATACAGATGTCACACTAGCAGCTTGTCTACACTGCTCCTCCTTAAAAGAACTATACATTCTAGACTGTATTACAGATCTCTACAAACTTGTCCAAGACCACAACCTGTCTCCTGATTACTAGTACTGCCTGTATCTTGTACAAGGTATAGCTCACTTCCCCACTTTGGTGTCTCTGATCCTCATGGGTCAGAAGCCACATACCATAACAATGGTAGTAAGATCAAAAATACAGTATCTGGGCCTGTTGGAGATATCTCATATGGTGACAAGAAGATATTCTTCTGAGGCACGATCCTTCCTGAATACAGAACTATGGAGTGACATTATTTCCCTTTGCCTTGATCTTTCAATAACATGTCATTATTCTATCTCTCCACCATACCCAATGTTCGTCTGTGAAATGAATTCCCTTATTACCCTCCATCCTCTCTGGAACCCCATATCTATATACTACCTCAGCCAGTATCTTCGTAGCTGTAGCCTTTGCTGTTGCCGTTGCTACAGGCCAGGTTTTTTAATATCCTGGAAAGAGATCAATACAGACAAGGACATATTCACACTGTTCTACCTTTGGTAACTGAATGTAGTCAATATGCAGTCTCTGAAATGGGTAAGATGACCTGGGCATACGCCTTCCTGGAACTCCCATAGTTCTCCCATCATTATATTAGCACACCTCATTCAACCTTGGACTAACCTGGTGGCAGCGTTGTTGAACCCAAGAGCCATCCACCACTGAACCCAATCACATATTCCCTCTCCTAATTTGCCCACACTCTAAATCTATCCTCATTGGGTAGAGTGCCCTCTGAAGGTAGAGTTTACAACACTCCAGATTTCATTCTCACTCATCACTTCTACTTCTTGCTTCCATTTTTCCCTTCAGGCTCTGTAGCCTGTATCGGACTCACATTTTGGAAGTCTACTGGCCCTAAACCAGCCTGTATCACATAGACCCCCACTTATAGTAGGCTTCAGGTAATTGTTTAGCCTTCAGTTCCTCAGGTAGCATCAGGGAATCAAACACCTGTCACACATTCAACATTCATTATTGATGGACTTACCCATGGATCCAACAAAATCTCTGCTCCTCCAGATTACACTATAATAATGGGTGATACCAAAGGCATACCTACAGCAGTCTTACCCTGAGCCATCTTACAAACCTCAACAAGTGCCTTCAGCTCTGTCTCCTGCACTGACATTGCTGGAGAGAGTGGTTCTTACTTGACAACATCAGTTTGGGTAGAGGCAGCATATCCTGTCTGAGATGATCCATCTTTGAATAACCTGAAACCAACTACAAGAAACTAAGTCTGGAATTTTAATTGGAAATGTTGCATTCCCCTTATATTCTGTTGATTCAAATACTCTGATAACCCATCCTTCCACCTGATTGTTTCCCTTTAAAATGCTGCTGAGGAGGGAAGTTTCCTACCCGGAGAGAGACTTAAAGTAAACATACGCTCACAGTGAGTTTGTTGAAGTGTTTTGTCACTGCATGTGCTATCATTAAATGTGAAGAAGGACTCTCGCTGCGTTGGAGAAATCTCAGTGGTTGGGTTAGATACAATTGTTTGAACATCTTTCCTGCAGTTGTTATTAAGAAGGTTCTTCCTGCCTATAGGATCATGTATCAGTAGAGAGGAGGTATTGGATGTCCACTCATTACAATATCCCACCTTTCCTCCTCACCTTTACATCACTTGTCCACACCCCTTGGGGTCTGGTGAAATGTACCATATTTCCTCAGTCAGTTCTGCTTTGGTGTATAACAGTGCACAGGTCCTAATCAGATGTCCCAACACATAACATATATAACATATAACACAATACCAACATAAAACAGACAAAGGGCCCTTTTGACATAACACCTTCGAACATAAAAATATTAATTGGCGCTCCAAACCAATTTTTCATCCAGACATTCTGTCAGGGTCTTCATTATTGCCACAAATAAAACATTCACCTAATCAAACATTTGGGAGAAAGTAAAAGTAATTAGCAAGAAGCCTACAAGCGTTCCTGACTTCCGTTAATTACAGCTGCAAAATAAAACTGATTAAACGGTTATTTTCATAATTAAAGAACCATATTCACCCAATATTACATTTAACAATTGGCTCATTTTTTACCACGTGGATTTTCTATTATTTATTTTATGTTTTTATTTTTAGGATATCCGATTACGATGTATAGTTATTAGGAGAGTATTCTTGACATTCTCAGTTATACCACACATCACACCCTACTTTCCATGCATCCTTCATTCACACAATAAAGCAATGGTAAATGTCACAGCATCTTCATCTCCTAGGAAAGAGAGGAAACATCTTAATATCATTACATCAAATTCATAAACCTCACATTATACCGGATTAACCAGAGGTTATCACATACCTCGACCCATATCACTTACTTTCATCCATCTCATATTTTGACTCCATGCTAGAGAACAAAGCCCTGAAGGTTTGCTCTTTTCTCTCCTTACACTTTCCATCTGTTAACCATTCTACAACCAGCAGCACCTCTCCCCACCTCCACTTTCATTTGGCATTTTTCCTATGTCATAATTTCTCCTTTTTGACTCATTCCCCAGCTTCCTTTGTACCTTTGTCTATGCCGGCCATACCCCATGAGGCCCCTCTAGCTTCACCTAACTGACTCCATAGACACTCTCACTCACAATTGTAAACTGGGAAATCTACTATCAGGTCTTATACAGTCTTATATGCCAATCAGCATACCCTTAATCCTTTCAAGAGTGTTATAGTATAGCAGGCAGTTTACCTAAGACAATCGCCCAAAAACTGAAAAAAAAAAAACTATGGTTCTCTAACTATGGAGACACTAAAAAAATATATTTTTTTTCTTTCGAAAATGAAATAATTGTCTAAAACTTACATAAATAAAAAAAAGACATATTAGGTATTGCTAGGTCCGTAAGAACCTGCTCTATAAGGAGAAATCAACAGTAAAAAAAAGTGAAGTAAATGTCCCCCAGAGGTCTTGAATGACCTTATGGGAGACACAAAGTGTGAAAAAAAGGTTTCACATGTAAAAGAATAAAAAAAAATTGAAAAAATAAATAAAATAGACATATTTGGTATTGCCGCATCCGTGAAGGTCGGCTCTATAAATATATCACATGATCGACCCAGTCTGATAAACACCATTAAAAAAACTGCCAAAAAAAATACATTTTTGTCACCTTACATCACAAAATGTGAAATAGCAAGCAATCAAAAAGTTGTATGCCCCCCAAAATAATGCTAATCTAACCGTCATCTCATCCCACAAAAATTATACCCTATGGCTCTCAGACTATGGCGACACTAAATACCACATGATCTAACCTGTCAGATGAATGTTGTAAATAACAAAAAATAAATCCGGTGCCAAAACAGCTATTTCTTGTTACCTTGCCTCATAAAAAGTGTAATATAGAGCAACCAAAAATCATATTTACCCTAAAATAGTACCAACAAAACTGCCACCCTATCCCATAGTTTCCAAAATGGGGTAACTTTTTTGTTTATTAAATTATTAAAATTGAATATCTGCCCAAATTTTGAATTTTTATCTCTATTTTCCAATAATTCTTGTGGAACACCTAAAGGGTTAACAAAGTTTGTAAAATCAGTTTTGTATACCTTGAGGGGTGTAGTTTATAAAATGGGGTCACTTTTTGGGAGTTTCTACTCTAGGGGTGCATCAGGGGGGCTTCAAATGGGACATGGTGTCAAAAAACCAGTCCAGCAAAATCTACCTTCCAAAAAAGTATGGCATTCCTTTCCTTCTGCGCCCTGCCGTGTGCCCGTACAGTAGTTTGCGACCACATATGGGGTGTTTCTATAAACTACAGAAGCAGGTCCATAAATATTGAGTTTTGTTAGGCTGTTAATCCTTTCTTTGTAACTGGAAAAAATGGATTCAAGTGGAAAATCTGCCAAAAAAGTGAAATTTTGAAATTGTATCTCTATTTTCCATTAATTATTGTGGAACACCTAAAGGGTTAACGACGTTTGTAAAATAAGTTTTGAATAACTTAAAGGGGTGTTGTTTATAAAATGGTGTCATTTTCGGGTGGTTTCTATTATATAAGCCTCACAAAGTGACTTCAGAGCTGAACTGGTCCTGGAAAAGTGGGTTTTAGAAATTTTCTGAAAAATTTCAAGATTTGCTTCTAAACCTCTAAGCCTTGAAACATCCCCAAAAAATAAAATGGCATTCCCAAAATGATCCAAGCATAAAGTAGACATATGGGGAATGTAAATTAATAACTATTTTTGGAGGTATTACTATGTATTATAGAAGTAGATAAATTGAAACTTGAAAATGTGCAATTTTTCCAAATTTTTGGTAAATTAGATTTTTTTTTTATAAATATATATTTTTTTTTAACTCCATTTTTACCAGGGTCATGAAGTACAATATGTGATGAAAAAACAATCTCAGAATGGCCCGGATAAGTAAAAGCATTTAAAAGTTATTCACAGATAAAGTGACACTGGTCAGATTTGCAAAAAATGGCCTGGTCCTTAAGGTGAAATAGGGCCGTGTCCTTATGAAGTTAAGTAACCAATGAGCCGTGCTGACCCCTTCCAACTCTGGCCCGAATCCGAATTTTGGTCCATAACCAATAGGGTATCACTTTCTCTCATACAGGTCTTTTGCACTGGTTTATGTAATCAATGAGCCGTGCCTCTAACCGTAACTGACCTCTTCCTACTCTGGCCCGAATCCGAATTTTGGTCCATAACCAATAGGGTATCACTTTCTCTCATACAGGTCTTTTGCACTGGTTTATGTAACCAATGAGCCGTGCCTCTAACCGTAACTGACCTCTTCCCACTCTGGCCCGAATCCGAATTTTGGTCCATAACCAATAGGGTATCACTTTCTCTCATACAGGTCTTTTGCACTGGTTTATGTAACCAATGAGCCGTGCCTCTAACCGTAACTGACCTCTACCTACTTTGATCCGAAACCGAGGTTTTGGTCGTAACCAATAGGGTATCACTTTCTCTCACACAGGTTTTAGAACCAGCGTTGGACAGTAGTGGAGCTCCGTATCTGTTACCTGTGTCTTCTTTCTTTAGAGATTTAGAACCAAATCCTATTGAAATTGGACCAAAAATGATTCAATAAATTAATCATTAATTGATCAATTAATTAAAAATATATCTAATCCAATTTTAGATTTGGACAGCAGTGACACGAACATGACTGTTACCCTTTACTCATAAATATTAAATATTCTATTAATAAACGTTACTCTTCCTCAGAATGGAGAGAAAGAAAAAAAAAAAGTTTTTTTTTTCTTTTCTTTGTGTGTGTATTCTCCTGAACTAACCCCCCTACTTACTGGACTATGGTGGCCACTGGAAAAAACTGTGCAGACATACTTTAGCAAAGCAAGGTGTCTGCTTACCTGTAATGAGAGATTATAAAGCTGAGATTTTCCTGATGGTCATACTGCCAGCACGTAGGGTTCGAATATCTTGGATCACGTCGGGGTCACCCAAAAATGTTTATTGCGACTAGCCGGGAGCATTAACAGCTTCAATCGTACAAAGGAAAATGCTCAAAGGGGGAAAGGCCCACACTCATCTTATACACATAACCACCCTAAACTTTACATACTTGTCTTATCCTCATTGGATAGGTTAAACTCTCTCTACAACCCCATTGGACATCTCCATATATGGATAATGCGTGCTTACTTTATGTTCTTTTTCGCCAACATCTGTTCCTCATTACCCATGCTTACTTAATTTAAAGCCCCTCACCCAAGTATTCTACCCCCCACCTGAGGAATGTGTACACACACATAATATTTGGGAATGTAGTGTCTGGTATAATCAGGCGGCATTATACTATATATTTTTCATTTTCACTTCAGGAGGACAAATTACGTTATTACTATGGAGGTCTCTACTGTAAGAGCAGACAAACTATGGAAGTCTCTACTGTAAGAACAGACCAACTATATGGCTACCTACTCTAATAGTGGTCACACTAAGAAGGTCTCTAATGTAAGAGCAATCACACTCTGATGGTCTCTACTGTAAGAGAGGTCACCATATGGTGCTCACACAGCAGTCACACTTAGGGAGGTCTCTACTTTGAGAGGCAGTCACACCGTGGTGCTATCTACCGTAAGACTGGTCACATTAGGGAGCTCTCTACTGTAAAAGCTGACACACGATGGAGCTCTCTACTCTTAGAGCGGTTACACTATGGAGCTTTCTACTATGGTGGTCCTACCATGATGCTATCTACTATAAGAGCAGTCAAATTATAGAGGTCTCTATGATAAGGTCACACTATGGGGCTATCTAATGTAAAAACAGTCACACTATGGAGCTCTCTAGTACAAGAGCAGTCACACTATGCATCATTCTGCTATATGAGCAGTCACACTATGGATTCTCTATTTTAAGAATGGTCACATTATGGAACTATCTATTGTAATGGTGGTCATACTATTGGGCTCCTCACTGCAGCAGTGTTTACACTATGGAGCTCTCTACTGTTAGAGAGGTCACACCATGGTGCTATTTATTGTAAAAGCGGTCACACTATGAAGGTCTCTTTCACAGAATAATATTGTGGATTACACGTAACGGATACTAGATTATTGATTATGAGATTTATTCTGTTTGCAATATTTTGAATTTTTTCCCCCAGATGAGGGACATTACTCTTGTTCCTCATCTGCTACTGCTTCACTCCTTCTAGATCAACACTCCCTGGGTAAAGGTTGAACTAGATTGACTTATATTTTTCTTCTCAAATTAAAAGGGTTGTCCAGGAGTTTATGACACTTGTTTAACAGCCTTAGGCTGTGTTTAGATATACTGTAGTAATCAATGCTCCCCTGTTATATTTCCCACTGTTCTAGTTCTGCTGGCCTAGTCCCTCATTCATCGATGAAGATCTCCACCTGACTACTACTGATAATCACTGGCCTTAGTAGTTATATAACACACAATTGAGAATCAAAGCTGAGCCCAGGCCATTAATTGGCTGCAGTAATCATCTGAATAATATACGTGGTAGACTGGTGGGATCACTGGAGATAAAGCTAGAAGGGGCGTGTGAGTATACTATAAGTTATTGTGTATAGGGATGAGCGAACTCGAACTGTATAGTTCGGGTTCGTACCGAATTTTGGGGTGTCCGTGACACGGACCCGAACCCGGACATTTTCGTAAAAGTCCGGGTTCGGGTTCGGTGTTCGTCGCTTTCTTGACGCTTTTGTGACGCTTCCTTGGCGCTTTTTGAAAGGCTGCAAAGCAGCCAATCAACAAGCGTCATACTACTTGCCCCAAGAGGCCGTCACAGCCATGCCTACTATTGGCATGGCTGTGATTGGCCAGAGCACCATGTGACCCAGCCTCTATTTAAGCTGGAGTCACATAGCGCCGCCCGTCACTCTGCTCTGATTAGCGTAGGGAGAGGTTGCGGCTGCGACAGTAGGGCGAGATTAGGCAGATTAACTCCTCCAAAGGACTTGATTATTGATCGATCTGCAGCTGTGGATCATTGAGCTGCTGATCCTCAATTGCTCACTGTTTTTAGGCTGCCCAGACCGTTTGTCAGTCACATTTTTCTGGGGTGATCGGCGGCCATTTTGTGTCTTGTGGTGCGCCAGCACAAGCTGCGACCAAGTGCATTTAACCCTCAATGGTGTGGTTGTTTTTTGGCTAAAGCCTACATCAGGGTGAAGCTGTCACACCAAGTGCATTTAACCAGCAATAGTCTGTTTATTTTTTGGCCATATACTACATCAGGGGCAAGCTGCGCCCGTCACCAAGTGCATTTAACCCTCAGTAGTGTGGTTGGTCAAGCTATCACACCAAGTGCATTTAACCAGCAATAGTCTGTTCATTTTTTGGCCATATACTAAATCAGGGGCAAGCTGCGCCCGTCACCAAGTGCATTTAACCAGCAATAGTCTGTTCATTTTTTGGCCATATACTACATCAGGGGCAAGCTGCGCCCGTCACCAAGTGCATTTAACCCTTAGTAGTGTGGTTATTTTTTGGCCATATCCCAGTCTAATTCTGTCACTAAATCCATACCGGTCACCCAGCGCCTAAATACTAGGCTTCAAATTTATATCCCGCTAAATCTCTCGTTACCGCTGTCCTGTTGTGGCTGGGAAAGTTATTTAGTGTCCGTCAAAGCACATTTTTTGTTCTGGGTTGAAATACAATTCCCAATTTAGCAATTTCATAATTTAGTGGTTCCTGCTATATCAGAGCTATTTGAAATCTATCCCTAAAAGGGTATATAATATTCAAGGTGCACATAGGGTCATTCAGAATAACTTCACACCCGCTACTGTGCATTTCCAAGTCTAATTCTGTCACTAAACCCATACCGGTCACCCAGCGCCTAAATACTAGGCCTCAAATTTATATCCCGCTAAATCTCTTGTTACCGCTGTCCTGTTGTGGCTGGGCAAGTTATTTAGTGTCTGTCAAAGCACATTTTTTGTTCTGGGTTGAAATACAATTCCCAATTTAGCAATTTCATAATTTAGGGGTTTCTGCTATATCAGAGCTATTTGAAATCTATCCCTAAAAGGGTATATAATATTGAAGGTGCACATAGGGTCATTCAGAATAACTTCACACACACGCTACTGTGCATTTCCAAGTCTAATTCTGTAACTAAACCCATACCGGTCACCCAGCGCCTAAATACTAGGCCTCAAATTTATATCCCGCTGAATTTGAATACAATACATTGGGCCAAATAATATTTTTGTTGTTGTGGTGAACCATAACAATGAGGAAAACATCTAGTAAGGGACGCGGACGTGGACATGGTCGTGGTGATGTTAGTGGACCCTCTGGTGCTGGGAGAGGACGTGGCCGTTCTGCCACATCCACACGTCCTAGTGTACCAACTACCTCAGGTCCCAGTAGCCGCCAGAATTTACAGCGATATATGGTTGGGCCCAATGCCGTTCTAAGGATGGTAAGGCCTGAGCAGGTACAGGCATTAGTCAATTGGGTGGCCGACAGTGGATCCAGCACGTTCACATTATCTCCCACCCAGTCTTCTGCAGAAAGCGCACAGATGGCGCCTGAAAACCAACCCCATCAGTCTGTCACATCACCCCCATGCATACCAGGGAAACTGTCTCAGCCTCAAGTTATGCAGCAGTCTCTCATGCTGTTTGAAGACTCCGCTGGCAGGGTTTCCCAAGGGCATCCACCTAGCCCTTCCCCAGCGGTGAAAGACATAGAATGCACTGACGCACAACCACTTATGTTTCCTGATGATGAGACATGGGAATACCACCTCAGCATGTCTCTGATGATGACGAAACACAGGTGCCAACTGCTGCGTCTTTCTGCAGTGTGCAGACTGAACAGGAGGTCAGGGATCAAGACTGGGTGGAAGACGACGCAGGGGACGATGAGGTCCTAGACCCCACATGGAATGAAGGTCGTGCCACTGACTTTCACAGTTCGAAGGAAGAGGCAGTGGTGAGACCGAGCCAACAGCGTAGCAAAAGAGGGAGCAGTGGGCAAAAGCAGAACACCCGCCGCCAAGAGACTCCGCCTGCTACTGACCGCCGCCATCTGGGACCGAGCACCCCAAAGGCAGCTTCAAGGAGTTCCCTGGCATGGCACTTCTTCAAACAATGTGCTGACGACAAGACCCGAGTGGTTTGCACGCTATGCCATCAGAGCCTGAAGCGAGGCATTAACGTTCTGAACCTGAGCACAACCTGCATGACCAGGCACCTGCATGCAAAGCATGAACTGCAGTGGAGTAAACACCTTAAAACCAAGGAAGTCACTCAGGCTCCCCCTGCTACCTCTTCTGCTGCTGCCGCCTCGGCCTCTTCTGCTGCTGCCGCCTCGGCCTCTTCCTCCGCCTCTGGAGGAACGTTGGCACCTGCCGCCCAGCAAACAGGGGATGTACCACCAACACCACCACCACCACCTCCGTCACCAAGCGTCTCAACCATGTCACACGGCAGCGTTCAGCTCTCCATCTCACAAACATTTGAGAGAAAGCGTAAATTCCCACCTAGCCACCCTCGATCCCTGGCCCTGAATGCCAGCATTTCTAAACTACTGGCCTATGAAATGCTGTCATTTAGGCTGGTGGACACAGACAGCTTCAAACAGCTCATGTCGCTTGCTGTCCCACAGTATGTTGTTCCCAGCCGCCACTACTTCTCCAAGAGAGCCGTGCCTTCCCTGCACAACCAAGTATCCGATAAAATCAAGTGTGCACTGCGCAACGCCATCTGTAGCAAGGTCCACCTAACCACAGATACATGGACCAGTAAGCACGGCCAGGGACGCTATATCTCCCTAACTGCACACTGGGTAAATGTAGTGGCAGCTGGGCCCCAGGCGGAGAGCTGTTTGGCGCACGTCCTTGCGCCGCCAAGGATCGCAGGGCAACATTCTTTGCCTCCTGTTGCCACCTCCTCCTTCTCGGCTTCCTCCTCCTCTTCTTCCACCTGCTCATCCAGTCAGCCACACACCTTCACCACCAACATCAGCACAGCCCGGGGTAAACGTCAGCAGGCCATTCTGAAACTCATATGTTTGGGGGACAGGCCCCACACCGCACAGGAGTTGTGGCGGGGTATAGAACAACAGACCGACGAGTGGTTGCTGCCGGTGAGCCTCAAGCCCGGCCAGGTGGTGTGTGATAATGGGCGAAATCTCGTTGCAGCTCTGGGACTAGCCAATTTGACGCACATCCCTTGCTTGGCGCATGTGCTGAATTTGGTGGTGCAGAAGTTCATACACAACTACCCCGACATGTCAGAGCTGCTGCATAAAGTGCGGGCCGTCTGTTCGCGCTTTCGGCGTTCACATCCTGCTGCTGCTCGCCTGTCTGCGCTACAGCATAACTTCGGCATTCCCGCTCACTGCCTCATATGCGACGTGCCCACCAGGTGGAACTCCACCTTGCACATGCTGGACAGACTGTGCGAGCAGCAGCAGGCCATAGTGGAGTTTCAGCTGCAGCACGCACGGGTCAGTCGCACTACAGAACAGCACCACTTCACCACCACTGACTGGGCCTCCATGCGAGACCTGTGTGCCCTGTTGCGCTGTTTCGAGTACTCCACCAACATGGCCAGTGGCGATGACACCGTTATCAGCGTTACAATACCACTTCTATGTCTCCTTGAGAAAACACTTAGGGCGATGATGGAAGAGGAGGTGGCCCAGGAGGAGGAGGAGGAGGAGGAAGAGGGGTCATTTTTAGCACTTTCAGGCCAGTCTCTTCGAAGTGACTCAGAGGGAGGTTTTTGGCAACAGCAGAGGCCAGGTACAAATGTGGCCAGCCAGGGCCCACTACTGGAGGACGAGGAGGATGAGGATGAGGAGGAGGTGGAGGAGGATGAGGATGAAGCATGGTCACAGCGGGGTGGCACCCAACGCAGCTCGGGTCCATCACTGGTGCGTGGCTGGGGGGAAAGGCAGGACGATGACGATACGTCTCCCACAGAGGACAGCTTGTCCTTACCCCTGGGCAGCCTGGCAAACATGAGCGACTACATGCTGCAGTGCCTGCGCAACGACAGCAGAGTTGCCCACATTTTAACCTGTGCGGACTACTGGGTTGCCACCCTGCTGGATCCACGCTACAAAGACAATGTGCCCACCTTACTTCCTGCACTGGAGCGTGATAGGAAGATGCGCGAGTACAAGCGCACGTTGGTAGACGCGCTACTGAGAGCATTCCCAAATGTCACAGGGGAACAAGTGGAAGCCCAAGGCCAAGGCAGAGGAGGAGCAAGAGGTCGCCAAGGCAGCTGTGTCAATGCCAGCTCCTTTGAGGGCAGGGTTAGCATGGCAGAGATGTGGAAAACTTTTGTCAACACGCCACAGCTAACTGCACCACCACCTGATACGCAACGTGTTAGCAGGAGGCAACATTTCACTAACATGGTGGAACAGTACATGTGCACACCCCTCCACGTACTGACTGATGGTTCGGCCCCATTCAACTTCTGGGTCTCTAAATTGTCCACGTGGCCAGAGCTAGCCTTTTATGCCTTGGAGGTGCTGGCCTGCCCGGCGGCCAGCGTTTTGTCTGAACGTGTATTCAGCACGGCAGGGGGCGTCATTACAGACAAACGCTGCCGCCTGTCTAAAGCCAATGTGGACAAGCTGACGTTCATAAAAATGAACCAGGCATGGATCCCACAGGATCTGTCCGTCCCTTGTCCAGATTAGACATTAACTACCTCCCCTTAACCATATATTATTGGACTCCAGGGCACTTCCTCATTCAATCCTATTTTTATTTTCATTTTACCATTATATTGCGAGGCTACCCAAAGTTGAATGAACCTCTCCTCTGTCTGGGTGCCGGGGCCTAAATATATGCCAATGGACTGTTCCAATGTTGGGTGACGTGAAGCCTGATTCTCTGCTATGACATGAAGACTGATTCTCTGCTGACATGAAGCCAGATTGTCTGTTACGGGACCTCTCTCCTCTGCCTGGGTGCTGGGCCTAAATTTATGAAAATGGACTCTTACAGTGGTGGGTGACGTGAAGCCTGATTCTCTGCTATGATATGAAGACTGATTCTCTGCTGACATGAAGCCAGATTGTCTGTTACGGGACCTCTCTCCTCTGCCTGGGTGCTGGGCCTAAATATATGCCAATGGACTGTTGCAGTGGTGGCTGACGTGAAGCCTCATTCTCTGCTATGACATGCAGACTAATTCTCTGCTGACATGAAGTCAGATCCTCTGTTACGGGACCTCTCTCCTCTGCCTGGGTGCTGGGCCTAAACTTATGAAAATGGACTCTTACAGTGGTGGGTGACTTGAAGCCTCATTCTCTGCTATGACATGCAGACTAATTCTCTGCTGACATGAAGCCAGATTGTCTGTTACGGGACCTCTCTCCTCTGCCTGGGTGCTGGGCCTAAATTTATGACAATGGACTGTTGCAGTGGTGGGTGACGTGAAGCCTGATTCTCTGCTATGACATGCAGACTGATTCTCTACTGACATGAAGCCAGATTGTCTGTTACGGGACCTCTCTCCTCTGCCTGTGTGCTGGGCCTAAATATATGCCAATGGACTGTTGCAGTGGTGGCTGACGTGAAGCCTCATTCTCTGCTATGACATGCAGACTAATTCTCTGCTGACATGAAGCCAGATTGTCTGTTACGGGACCTCTCTCCTCTGCCTGTGTGCTGGGCCTAAATATATGCCAATGGACTGTTGCAGTGGTGGCTGACGTGAAGCCTCATTCTCTGCTATGACATGCAGACTGATTCTCTGCTGACATGAAGCCAGATTGTCTGTTACGGGACCTCTCTCCTCTGCCTGGGTGCTGGGCCTAAATATATGCCAATGGACTGTTGCAGTGGTGGGTGACGTGAAGCCTCATTCTCTGCTATGACATGCAGACTAATTCTCTGCTGACATGAAGCCAGATTGTCTGTTACGGGACCTCTCTCCTCTGCCTGGGTGCCAGGGCCTAAACTTATGAAAATGGACTCTTACAGTGGTGGCTGACGTGAAGCCTGATTCTCTGCTATGACATGAAGACTGATTCTCTGCTGACATGAAGCCAGATCCTCTGTTACGGGACCTCTCTCCTCTGCCTGGGTGCTGTGCCTAAACTTATGAAAATGGACTCTTACAGTGGTGGGTGACGTGAAGCCTCATTCTCTGCTATGACATGCAGACTAATTCTCTGCTGACATGAAGCCAGATTGTCTGTTACGGGACCTCTCTCGTCTGCCTGGGTGCTGGGCCTAAATTTATGACAATGGACTGTTGCAGTGGTGGGTGACGTGAAGCCTGATTCTCTGCTATGACATGCAGACTGATTCTCTGCTGACATGAAGCCAGATTGTCTGTTACGGGACCTCTCTCCTCTGCCTGTGTGCTGGGCCTAAATATATGCCAATGGACTGTTGCAGTGGTGGCTGACGTGAAGCCTCATTCTCTGCTATGACATGCATACTAATTCTCTGCTGACATGAAGCCAGATCCTCTGTTACGGGACCTCTCTCCTCTGCCTGGGTGCTGGGCCTAAATTTATGAAAATGGACTCTTACAGTGGTGGGTGACGTGAAGCCTGATTCTCTGCTATGACATGAAGACTGATTCTCTGCTGACATGAAGCCAGATTCTCTGTTACGAGACCTCTCTCCTCTGCCTGGGTTCCGGGGCCTAAATATCTGAGAATGGACTGTTCCAGTTGTGGGTGACGGGAAGCCAGATTCTCTGCTATGGGACCTCTCTCCAATTGATTTTGGTTAATTTTTATTTATTTAATTTTTATTTTAATTCATTTCCCTATCCACATTTGTTTGCAGGGGATTTACCTACATGTTGCGGCCTTTTGCAGCCCTCTAGCCCTTTCCTGGGCTGTTTTACAGCCTTTCTAGTGCCGAAAAGTTCGGGTCCCCATTGACTTCAATGGGGTTCGGGTTCGGGACGAAGTTCGGATCGGGTTCGGATCCCGAACCCGAACATTTTCGGGAAGTTCGGCCGAACTTCTCGAACCCGAACATCCAGGTGTTCGCTCAACTCTAATTGTGTATTTGTTTGTTTTCATTTCTGCCTCTTAAATATATTTTTGAAATACCTAGACAAACCTATTTTTCCCCAGAATGACTATGTAGAGAAAAGTCAATTACATTTTAGACAAAGGGCAATGAATTATACAAGACATCACACAAAAAAGCCCAATTTGTCATATTTTTTTAAAAATTAATGAAGAGAATGATTTCCTTATCTCTTGGTTCCTCAGGCTGTAGATGATTGGGTTTAATAGTGGGGTCACCACACTGTACAGCAAGGAAAAAGTCTTGTTCATTTTTAGCGACTGTCGTTTGTTCGGGGTGACGTATAAGATGATCATGGTGCCGTAATACATACTCACAACAGTCAGGTGGGAGCTACAGGTAGAGAAAGCCTTTTGGCGCCCAACTGTGGAGGAAATCTTCAAGATGGCAAGGAAAATATTGACATAAGTTCCTATAATGTAGATAAAAGTAAAAAGAAAAACGGGAATAGTTTGAGCAAAGACTTCAAATTCTACTGTTGAGGTGTCAGAGCAAGAGAGTTTGATGAGTGGAGCAAAATCACAAAAGAAGTGGTCAATGGTATTAGATCCACAGAAGTCAAGAAAACAAATGATACTTATGGAAATTCCAGGTAGGATTATCGCACACGCCCATGAGAAGATGACTAAGTAGGCATGTTGTTTGAAACTCATGATGGAGGAATAATGCAAAGGCTTGCAGATGGCCAAGTACCGGTCGTAGGACATTGACGTGAGAAGAAGACATTCTGCTATTCCTGCGGCTGCAAACACATAGAGTTGGCTCAGACAGCCGGCAAACGATATGGAGCTTCTTCCTTGTAGTATGACCTGGAGCATTTTGGGCACAATGTTTGTAGTAAAGAGGACCTCACACA
Source organism: Bufo gargarizans (assembly GCF_014858855.1). Lineage (NCBI taxonomy): Eukaryota > Metazoa > Chordata > Amphibia > Anura > Bufonidae > Bufo > Bufo gargarizans. The sequence goes on along the minus strand of NC_058081.1, from coordinate 3,200,657 downwards.
GGGAGAGGTTCCTGAGAAAAAGATACATGGGGTATTGAAGGCGATGACTGATTGATACCAAGATGATGATCAAAAGATTTCCAACCACTGTCAGCACGTAGATGATCAGGAACAGGATGAAAAGGAATCCTGTCCATCTCTGAATATGATCGAAGCCGAGAAGAATTAATTCTGTAACCACCGTCCTATTTATTGCATTCATTACCTACATAAAAATAGACAGCTAAAATAAAATAGTGTGCGTTCAGCATCTTTTGTGGCCCCATTGAAATGAATGAGCCCTAAAAGTTATGTCAGCAAAAACCATAATATGAAGATAGTCAATTAAAGAATGACTGTCACATTTGGTACAACGTGGAACAACAATGGAGTGTGTTTGGCTCTACAGCAGTACAGGGGATTTTTTGTCCTCCATACACTCCTATGTGGTTCTGATGTGTGCACCAGGCTGAATGTAGCGCCCAGTAGGTTATATAACATTTTTATTTTATTTTTTTGTGTATTCACACCCAGTCTAATGAAAATTTGTAGACTATGGTCCCACACAACTCTCTCATGACTACATGCGCTTAAAATACTTACATGGCTTTACTATAGATGTATGTGTGAGCCCTTAAAGACAATTTATCTGCGTCCTCCCCTATAAGGGCTTCTTTTTATAATGGGATCCACGATGCAGTGTTAGATCTGTGGACATCATGATGGACCCCATAGACCTTTCATGGAGTTTGTTGTACTGCACGTGTTTCTGCCGTCCTTATAATTTCAACATGTTCTTCCTGATAAATTCATATGTAGAAAATGATGGGCAGTTTTATCTCATGCATATAATGCATTTGACTTTTATTAGGCCTGACTAAATACATAGTGATCTCATTATTAGACACAAAACCACCCAGAACAGATGGGCCAAACTATGAGTAAAAGTGGATCGGTAAGTATAGTATTCACCTTACTATACAAAGCAAAAATAAGTCAAAAATGTCCAGTCATCCTGTTAACATCTGACACTACAGAAATAAAGGTAATAAAATGATTGAGGTAAAACTCTACTAATTTCTAATTAATAAATAAATATAGAATAAATGATTAAGTCTAATATTTGTTTGATTTGGTTCTTTATGTACTTTTAGGACTTGGGTGAAAATCGGATATAATTCTAGGTCTAATTTATCCAAAATTATCTCACGTCTATATAAAAAAATCCTAAATATTTCCTGCCTGTGATAAATGTTTCTCCTAATGATCCCAGAAAGAGCAGAATAATCCTTTTATCAGACCAATCATATTTGCCAGTAACTGCAGAAAGTATCTTCAGCCAGAGCGCCATGTACAATAATAAATGGTATAAAAATTTGAATAAAAAACATGAATAAAGAAGTCTAAAACGCTTACATTGCTGAAAATAATAAATTATGGAATATAACTCCCTTTATACCACTGACCTGCTGACCATCAATGATACCTGCAATATGATCTGCTCTAAATCTTCCAATATGAAGGAGAATAAAAAAACTAAAAAACATTGCATAGATGACCGCTTCAGACTCCTAATGATTCCCCATTTTATATTTTTTTTAAACCTGTATATGGTTGCTGTAAGTGTCAGATTTTATTGCTTTGTCTTATATTTTATTATATGCTGAGTTTTATTTCAGTGATTTATTGTTGATATTTTAGAGGCAATAACGTATGAGGCTTTAGGGTTTGCATTTGATATTGGTATTTTTTTATCATCCAGTAGCTTTTATCCTGCTTTTTATCATGTTTTTACTTTTAGTTTATATATTCCTATACTACCTATAACTACACAAATTTACCAAAAAGGTTTATTTGTTGCCATACTAACAACACCAATTTAACAAGAAATTGCTATGGAAAAAGAAAAGATACAAACAACAATACAACAGAGGTAATAGAGCACACAGATAGACCAGGTTACTGTGGATGGCTAGACCTCACCAGTGTCTCATCCTCAGGCCTTTTCCTATGACGGCACTTACAGGACTCACTGTGACAGAGAGGAGCTCTGCCAATCTTTTTGCTTAGGTGTATTTATATGTAAAAGATGTAGTACAATGCTCAGGATAATACACACAATTTCAGGGAGGAAAGTCTGGGGATTATTTTTAATTGACTCACATAGGAGCAATTGGAAAAAATATATCAAGAAAATAACATAGAATGGTTAGAAATTAACTGCTTCATCATCTCTGAAATAAATAAAAAATTAAGAAACTTTGGAAAGTCTAACAAAAACTAAATAAAATGTTTTTTTTTTTTTTAATACATTTTCTACAAACCGATATGTGTAGTCTGAGCTGGGCTCTTCCCCATCATTAGGTTATCAGCAATGTGTAGGGGAATAGGGTAACAGATGACCTCCTACCTACACCATAACTGCTGTAGCAAGTGGCAAGATAGATGGGACCCCTTTACTTTCAACAGAACTTGTAGAACGTGAACATATCTGTCCTATGAGTCTTATTAATCCAGTATAAAAAGTTCTTGACCTTTCCACCAATGCAGGGGTCTTTCTCAGGTAGAGTCTAAGAACAATGTCTATCATTTCTGTCCAATGGTTGTCCAACATCTCCTACGATCGCAGAAAACAAAAATACAACAGGTTAAAAAATTCTGCAACAAAAATCTTTATTTTATCTGTATAAAAACAGACTTCAGAGGTGTATAACATTAACCAATAACCATTATTTCCTTTATCTACTGCCTCTTGGAAGTCGTTTACAGCCTAGTTATTCCATTTTAGGAATACTAACAGGCCATGGATTCCAAACGTATTCTCCTGTATGCCATTGTCTATGAACTAGAGGAACAACTGACCCGCAAGGATCCAACAGTCCCTTTATGTCTTCTCTAGTATTCCGAATGACCTGCTTGTCATGGTGGTTCCACACACTCCTTCAATGGTCCACCAAGCTTTAAGTGTACTAATCCAACTAATGCCTTCTACCACTGGTTCTATGACTCACCTTCCTACATATTCCTAACCCCTGTCAGGGCTTCAACAATCAATGTACTATATATGTTATGTTATACAGTATATACAGTATAAACTTCTTGCTAAAAAGTTCAGCTCAGGTTAAAGATTATCAAAATTAAGGTTATTCAGTTTAGAAAAAAGACGACTGAGGGGAGATCTAATTACTATGTATAAATATATCAGGGGTCAGTACAGAGATCTCTCCCATCATCTATTTATCCCCAGGACTGTGACTGTGACGAGGGGACATCCTCTGCATCTGGAGGAAAGAAGGTTTGTACACAAACATAGAAGAGGATTTTTTACGGTAAGAGCAGTGAGACTATGGAACTCTCTGCCTGAGGAGGTGGTGATGGTGAGTACAAAAAAGGAATTCAAGAGCGGCCTGGATGTATTTCTGGAGCGTAATAATATTACAGGCTATAGCTACTAGAGAGGGGTTGTTGATCCAGTGAGTTATTCTGATTGCCTGACTGGGGTCGAGAAAGAGTCCCCCCCCCCCCCCTAAAATGAGGAAAATTGGTTCCACCTCATGGGGTTTTTTGTCTTTCTCTGGAAAACTTGTGGGTTAACAGGCTGAGCTGGATGGACAGATGGTCTTTTTCAGCCTTACAAACTGTGTTATAAGATAAGATAAGGTAATCCTTTAATGGTCAAACTATGGGAAAATTCACAATGTTAGGGCAGCACAGAGGATCCAAAAACTCCAAAATAAAGGTTTTACAGTACAGGGTACAGATAAAATGTGAAAAAATAAGGAATATAGATATCATATCTTATAGAATTCAGTCTCTGGGTGGAATGATATACACAGGAACCCATATGGGATGAGCGCAGTTCTTTTCCGCTTTGGTCGTTGTTGGTTGTACAGCCTAACAGCAGCAGGGAGGAATGACTTACAATAATGCTCTTTCTCACAACTGGGATGAAGCAGTCAGTCATTGACGGTAATGCCAAATGCTCTCACCGTCTCATGCATGTGATGGGATTTATTTTCCAACATGGAGATCAACTTGGATAGTATCCTTGAAAGAGGTCCTAAGAAGTGCCCTCTGCACTCCAAAAGCTCACAGCCTCCTAATTAGGTAAAACCTGCTGTGGCCTTTTCTATATAGTACGTCCATGTTATCATCCCAGTCCAGCTCCTTATTGAGGAGTACACCAAGGTAATTATACCTGTTGATTATCTCAATGTCCATATCCCGGATGTCCATTGGTTTAGGACGATGTCTGTGCTTGAAGAAGTCCACCACCATTTCTTTAGTCTTCCCAGCATTGATCCTAAGGTGTTTCTGCTGGAACCAATCCACAAATTCCCGGGTCAGTTCTCTGGATTCCAAGTCATCCTCATCTATTGCCAAGTCATCAGAGAACTTTTGTAAGTAGCAGCTAGATAAGTTGTTCCTGAAGTCTGCAGTGTACAGTGTGAAGAGGAAAGGAGTAAGTACTGAACCGAGAAGTGTCCCTGTACTAAAGATCACTGTGTCTCACACCGTTCTTGGCTCTCACATACTGAGGTTGGTTTGTCAGGTAGTCTAGGATCCAATTGGAAAGGTGGTGGTCTACTCCCACAAGATCTAGCTTGTCTCTTAGTAGCCCTGGCCCTAGGGTGTAAAAAGTACTGGAGAAATCAAAGAACACTGTTCACTGTTTTTTCCAGGTGATAAGCAAACTGGAGGGGTCCATAGATGAGCTCACTAGAGGGTTGAGATGTGTGAGAACCATCCTCTCCAAGACCTTCATCAAAAGAAATGTCAATGCCAATGGTCTGTAGCTGTTGATATACATTGAATGAGGTGTCTTCGGAACTGGTACCACACAAGAGGATTTCCACAGTTGATGTACACACACATTATTAATGAGATACAGTCATGTGAAAAAATTAGGACACCCTTTGAAAGCATGTGGTTTTTTGTAACATTTTTAATAAAAGGTTATTTCATCTCCGTTTCAACAATACAGAGAGATTAAAGTAATCCAACTAAACAAAGAAAACTGAAGAAAAGTCTTTTCAAGATCTTCTGTAAATGTCATTCTACAAAAATGCCTATTCTAACTGAGGAAAAAGATAGGACACCCTCACATGTATTCCCTCTTAAATTGGCTCAGATCTCACACAGGTATATCACACCAGGTGCACATAATTAGTAGATCGTTACTCTGCATGTTGAATGAGGCTTGCCCTATTTAAACCTCAGACATTTAGTTTGGTGTGCTCCTGACTGTTGAAGTGAGAGTGAGCACCATGGTGAGAGCAAAAGAGCTGTCAGAGGACTTCAGAAAAAAGATTGTAGCAGCCTATGAGTCTGGGAAGGGATTTAAAAAGATCTCAAAAGATTTTGAAATCAGCCATTCCACTGTCCGGAAGATAGTCTACAAGTGGAGGGCTTTCAAAACAACTGCCAACATGCCCAGGACTGGTCGCCCCAGCAAGTTCACCCCAAGAGCAGACCGCAAGATGCTAAAAGAGGTCTCCAAAAACCCTAAAGTGTCATCTCGAGAACTACAGCAGGCTCTGGCTACTGTTGATGTAGAAGTACATGCCTCTACAATCAGAAAGAGACTGTACAAGTTTAACTTGCATGGGAGGTGTGCAAGGAGGAAACCTTTGCTTTCCAAGAGAAACATCGAGGCCAGACTGACATTTGCCAGAGATAAAGTTGACAAAGACCAGGACTTCTGGAATAATGTTCTTTGGACAGATGAGTCCAAAATTGAATTATTTGGACACAACAGCAGAGGACATGTTTGGCGTAAACCAAACACAGCATTCCAAGAAAAGAACCTCATACCAACTGTGAAGCATGGAGGTGGAAGTGTCATGGTTTGGGGCTGCTTTGCTGCAGCAGGACCTGGTCAGCTCACCATCATAGAATCCACGATGAATTCTACTGTGTATCAGAAGGTGCTTGAAGAACATGTGAGACCATCAGTTAGAAAATTAAAGCTGAAGCGGAACTGGACCATGCAACATGACAATGACCCAAAACATACTAGTAAATCAACCAAAGATTGGCTGAAAAAGAAGAAATGGAGAGTCCTGGAATGGCCAAGTCAAAGTCCAGATTTGAATCCCATTGAGATGCTGTGGGGTGACTTGAAAAGGGCTGTACGTGCAAGAAACCCCTCAAACATCTCACAGCTGAAAAAGTTCTGCATTGAGGAGTGGGGTAAAATTTCCTCAGACCGATGTCGAAGACTGGTAGATGGCTACAAGAACCGTCTCACTGCAGTTATTTCAGCCAAAGGAGGTAACACTCGCTATTAGGGGCAAGGGTGTCCTATCTTTTTCCTCAGTTAGAATAGGCATTTTTGTAGAATGACATTTACAGAAGATCTTGAAAAGACTTTTCTTCAGTTTTCTTTGTTTAGTCAGATTACTTTAATCTCTCTGTATTGTTGAAACGGAGATGAAATAACCTTTTATTAAAAATGTTACAAAAAACCACATGCTTTCAAAGGGTGTCCTAATTTTTTCACATGACTGTATGTTATCTAAATTAGTTGGGCCGACACCTTCAATTACATTTTACTGGCTTTTGTTTCAGTATAACATGATGAGTTAAGAAATTTAAGTTAAGAGTTTGAGTGCAAAGTCTGCTACATCCATATGTACCTTTCCCAACTTTAGGACCATATTGTATATATGTAATAATGCCACACAGCTGATCAGCGACTTCGGGGCCGACTTCTCTATTGGCTACAGGCTCTATCGTAGGGACGGGCTGCACCTCAATGGGGAAGGGGCAGCTGTGTTGGGGAAGAAGATGGCTAGAAGGTTGGAGGAGTGTTTAAACTAGGGACTGGGGGAGGGTAATTATGTTATAGGATGGGAAGATAGTGCAGATAGAGACTGGGGGCAAAGTAGTGAGACTGGGGGAGGAATGGAAGGAGGGACTAGAACAGTTCAGAAGGAAAGGTGTAGGGTAAAAAAATATACATAAACCCCTCAAATGTATGTATACTAATGCCAGAAGCCTGACTAATAAAACTGGTGAACTGGAATTAGTGATGTGTGAGGAGGACTATGACATAGTGGGAATAACTGAGACATGGCTGGATGATAGCTATGACAGTGGGAATAACTGAGACATGGCTGGATGATAGCTATGACAGTGGGAATAACTGAGACATGGCTGGATGATAGCTATGACTGGGCAGTTAATGTACAGGGTTACAGTCTGTTTAGAAAGGATCGTCAAAACCGGAGAGGGGGAGGGGTCTGCCTTTATGTAAAGTCCTGTCTAAAGCCCACAGTCCGAGAAGATATAAGTGAGGGACATGAACACGTGGAGTCACTGTGGGTAGAGATACAAGGCGCAAAAAACAATAATAAATCACTAATAGGAGTTTACTATAAACCACCTAATATACCAGAGTCCACAGAAAATCTACTACTAAACGAGACAGACGAGGCGGCAAATCATAATGAGGTGGTTATTATGGGGGAACTCCGCAGATATAGACTGGGAAGCTGAGAGCTGTACATCTCATAAAGGAAACAGGTTCTTGGCAATAACCAAAGACAATTACCTCTCCCAACTGGTTCAGGACCCGACTAGAGGGATGGCCATACTGGACTTAGTATTAACCAATAGGCCTGACAGAACAACAGACGTGCAGGTCGGGGGACACCTGGGAAATAGTGACCACAAAGTAATAACCTTCCAATTATCATTCAAGAGATCGTTTCTACAGGGAGGAACAAAAATACCAAACTTCAAAAAAGCTAAATTTAGCCAAGAGAGGCCATAGGCCGAACTAACTGGGACAAAGTCCTCAAAAATAAAAATACAGCCACAAAATGGGATATCTTTAAAAGCATCCTAAAATCTCATTGTGAGAGGTACATACCGTATGGGAATAAAGGGTTAAGGAACAAAAAGAAACCAATGTGGATAAACAGAACTGTAAAGAAAGCAATAAATGACAAAGGAAAGCATATAAAACACTAAAACAGGAGGGGAGCACGGAAGCACTGAAAAACTAGTGGGGTACCTCAGGGGTCAGTATTGGGCCCTATTCTCTTCAATATATTTATTAATGATCTTGTAGAAGGCTTGCATAGTAAAGTGTCAATTTTCGCAGATGACACTAAACTGTGTAAAGTAATTTACACTGATGAGGACAGTATACTGTATATATACTACAGAGGACAGTATACTGTATATATACTACAGAGGGCAGTATACTGTATATATATACTACAGAGGATAGTGTACTGTATATATATACTACAGAGGACAGTATACTGTATATATACTACAGAGGACAGTATACTGTATATATACTACAGAGGACAGTATACTGTATATATACTACAGAGGACAGTATACTGTATATATACTACAGAGGACAGTATACTGTATATATACTACAGAGGACAGTATACTACTACAGAGGGATCTAGATAGATTGCAGGCTTGGGCAGAGAAGTGGCAGATGAGGTTTAACACTGACAAATGTAAAGTTATGCACATGGGAAGGAATAATGCAAGTCACCCGTACTTATTTTTTTTTTCAGTTTTAGTATCTTTATTATTTTTTTCCTAAATATAAACAATATAAAACAGATATCTGGTAACAGGGAATGAAACACGTATGGCAAATACATTTAAAGCAGTGTGTCACTTCCATACCAAAGATCATACATGTATAGAAAAACATCTATAATCAGCGTGACCCAGCTTAATATCAATTTTCTGGCATAAATATCAAAACCCAACCCCCCCCCCCCCTCATCATCCCCCCACCCATCACACCTGGCCTGGTGCGGCCGCCACGAGGGGCGATAGGGCGCTCTTACCCCTTTCTTGGATATTTCTCAAAGCTTTTATAGTATCAAATCCGCTTAGTGTGGACTGTGCAGGTAGTATTTGTTATTTAAGGGTGCATAGTAGTTTATTAGGTTATAATTAGGCCGTAGCCACAGCTAGTGGGTGGGCATCAGTTCCGATCAGGATGTTTCTTCTCGCCATTTCCCCTCTCTATACGCCCATTCCTGTTGCATAACTCACCCCGCATCGTTTCATGCTCTCAAAGTCTGTTATTCTCGTCATTAAAGTTTGCCATTCATTTATTGTTGGTGGTCTATCTTTCACCCACTGTCTCAGGATTATCACCTTGGCCAATAGAATTCCCTTCAGCCAGTACGCCTGTTCATTTTTGGTAGTTCTATTTTTATACTCGGAGGGGAAAAGTCCAAGCACAGCTACTTGGATAGTTAAGGGGGGGCTATTCCTACTGTTTACCGCCATTGTCTGAAATATGCTGCCCCAAAAAGTCTTAATGGCCGGGCAATCCCACAACATGTGTACAAGCCCTGCGGCTACGAGAGAGCATTTCAGACAGCTAAATTCTTGACCCTTGTTACTATACATTTTGGATAAGAGACTCGGGGTAACATATAAGCGATGTATTATTTTAAATTGTATCAATCGGTGTTGTCGTGAAAGGGAAGCCTTCTTAATGTTTTGGTATATTTCCTGCCATTGTGAAGGGTTACATTCCCCAATATCCGTCTTCCATTTATCTACACTTTTGAATTTAGTGATAGTGCTTAATTCCTCAATGAATCTCCTATATATTAGTGAAATCTTAACTTTGTTCCCTACTATGTTATAGCAAAATAATAAAAACCTCTGAGTGGCTATTATCAAAGGTGTTTTTTTAAGCGTGCATACTAATGTGTGTTGTAATTGGCAGTATCTATAGTGCTCTAATGCAGTTATTGGTGTCTGTTGAATCAGTTCCCTTATTGATTTAATTTTCCCTTTCGTGTATATGTGTGAAACTAATGTGATACCTCTTCGAGTCCAATATTCATTTTCGTTAAGTGTCAGGAATTCTGTTAGCGCAGGGTTATCCCATAACGGGGAAAAGTCCAGAATTTGAGGAGCCTGAATCAGTACCTTGATTTTGTTCCAGGACTTCTGTAGCGCAGCCTCAATGGGGCAGGAATAGCCCGCGCGCTGAAGCAGCCCGGTTTCCAGTATACTAAGAATATTATTTACCTGCTGTTGACGTTGCCCTAAGATATGGGATAGTAGTGCTCCGTCCCCAGTGTTAACACACCATTGTAGTTGTGCACACAAATAGTAGATTTGAAAATGGGGCAGGCCTAGGCCTCCATTACTTGCCGCCATTCGCAAATATTGTAATTTAATGCGGACCCTTTTTCTGCCCCATATCAGGTCATTTATCAAGCGATCAATCAAATTGAAAACACTATCCTCAATCCAAGCAGGACAAGAGCTAACCGTATACAATATCCAAGGCAGCAGAACCATTTTAATCAGCGCAATCCTGTTAATCTGCGAGAGCGGAAGTTTCTGCCAAACCCTTATTTTTTCTTTTATCTTCCCAACTAAAGGGGTAATGTTTAGCTTATTATAATCCCTAATGGTATTGCTAATTTTTATCCCAAGATAGTCTAAATGGTCTGTTGGAGCAATAATTCTGACCCTGAGGTCATTCAGGGGAGGCATCCGGTTCAGGGGGAAGAGTACAGACTTTGCCCAGTTTATCTCGTACCCGGCAATTCTGCCGAATTCCTCTGTTATCCGCATAACATCAGGGACGCTTCTCCATCCATCGTTCAGATAGAGTAGAACGTCATCTGCGTATAGACAGATCTTATCATCCGTCCCTCTCCCCCCAAAGCCCACTATACCGAGTTCAGCCCGTATCCTGCAGGCGAGGGGTTCCATAAAAATTGAAAAGAGGAGTGGAGAGAGGGGGCATCCCTGGCGTGTCCCCCGCTTTAGGGAAACGGCAGGGGTGAGCACCCCGTTAACCTTAATTCTGGCTTGTGCTTCACTATATAGCAATTTGACCCATCCAATAAATTCCTGGCCCAGATTCATCCTATGCATAACACGCCAGAGGAAGGACCACTCCACCCGATCGAACGCCTTAGCGGCGTCCAATGACAGGATGGAGTGGTCCTCCCCCCCTCCAATCTGAATATTAAGGATGGTCCGGCGTATATTGGTCTGTATCTGTCGCCCGGGGATAAACCCTGTCTGGTCTACATGGACTAGGTGGGTTATTACTTTTTTTAACCTGTTGGAAAGAACTTTTGCAATTACTTTATAGTCCGCGTTAAGCAGCGATATAGGGCGATAATCCTCAACTTTATTGCCCTTTTTCCCTTTCTTGAGGATCAGTGTGACCGTTGCCTCAGTCAAAGACGGGGGCAGCTTTCCACATTTACTAGACTCAAACACCCGTACTTATTAAATAGTAAAACACTCAGTAACACTGACATGGAAAAGGATCTAGGAATTTTAATAAACAGCAAACTAAGCTGCAAAAACCAGTGTCAGGCAGCTGCTGCCAAGGCCAATAAGATAATGGGTTGCATCAGAAGGGGCATAGATGCCCGTGATGAGAACATAGTCCTACCACTTTACAAATCGCTAGTCAGACCACACATGGAGTACTGTGTACAGTTCTGGGCTCCTGTAAACAAGGCAGACATAGCAGAGCTGGAGAGGGTCCAGAGGAGGGCAACTAAAGTAATAACTGGAATGGGGCAACTACAGTACCCTTAAGATTATCAAAATTATGGTTATTCACTTTAGAAAAAGACGACTGAGAGGAGATCTAATTAATATGTATAAATATATCAGGAGTCAGTACAGAGATCACTCCCATCATCTATTTATCCCCAGGACTGTGACTGTGACGAGGGGACATCCTCTGCGTCTGGAGGAAAGAAGGTTTGTACACAAACATAGAAGAGGATTCTTTACGGTAAGAGCAGTGAGACTATGGACTCTTTACTGTAAGAGCAGTGAGACTATAGACTCTTTACTGTAAGAGCGGTGAGACTATGGACTCTTTACTGTAAGAGCGGTGAGACTATGGACTCTTTACTGTAAGAGCAGTGAGACGGTGGACTCTTTACTGTAAGAGCAGTGAGACTATGGACTCTTTACTGTAAGAGCAGTGAGACTATAGACTCTATACTGTAAGAGCAGTGAGACGGTGGACTCTTTACTGTAAGAGCAGTGAGACTGTGGACTCTTTACTGTAAGAGCAGTGAGACTATAGACTCTATACTGTAAGAGCAGTGAGACGGTGGACTCTTTACTGTAAGAGCAGTGAGACTATGGACTCTACTGTAAGAGCAGTGAGACTATGGACTCTTTACTGTAAGAGCAGTGAGACTATGGACTCTACTGTAAGAGCAGTGAGACTATGGACTCTTTACTGTAAGAGCAGTGAGACAATGGACTCTTTACTGTAAGAGCAGTGAGACTATGGACTCTATAGTGTAAGAGCAGTGAGACTATGGGACTATATACTGTAAGAGCAGTGAGACTATGGACTCTATACTGTAAGAGCAGTGAGACTATGGACTCTATACTGTAAGAGCAGTGAGACTATGGACTCTATACTGTAAGAGCAGTGAGACTATGGACTCTATACTGTAAGAGCAGTGAGACTATGGACTCTATACTGTAAGAGCAGTGAGACTGTGGACTCTATACTGTAAGAGCAGTGAGACTATGGACTCTATACTGTAAGAGCAGTGAGACTATGGACTCTTTACTGTAAGAGCAGTGAGACTATGGACTCTTTCCTGTAAGAGCAGTGAGACTCTGGACTCTTTACTGTAAGAGCAGTGAGACTATGGACTCTTTACTGTAAGAGCAGTGAGACTATGGACTCTATACTGTAAGAGCAGTGAGACGGTGGACTCTTTACTGTAAGAGCAGTGAGATTATGGACTCTTTACTGTAAGAGCAGTGAGACTATGGACTCTTTACAGTAAGAGCAGTGAGACTGTGGACTCTTTATGGTAAGAGCAGTGAGACTATGGACTCTATACTGTAAGAGCAGTGAGACTGTGGACTCTATACTGTAAGAGCAGTGAGACTATGGACTCTTTCCTGTAAGAGCAGTGAGACTATGGACTCTTTACTGTAAGAGCAGTGAGACTCTGGACTCTTTACTGTAAGAGCAGTGAGACTATGGACTCTTTACTGTAAGAGCAGTGAGACTATGGACTCTATACTGTAAGAGCAGTGAGACGGTGGACTCTTTACTGTAAGAGCAGTGAGATTATGGACTCTTTACTGTAAGAGCAGTGAGACTATGGACTCTTTACAGTAAGAGCAGTGAGACTGTGGACTCTTTACTGTAAGAGCAGTGAGACTATGGACTCTATACTGTAAGAGCAGTGAGACTATGGACTCTTTACTGTAAGAGCAGTGAGACTATGGACTCTTTACTGTAAGAGCAGTGAGACTATGGACTCTGTACTGTAAGAGCAGTGAGACTATGGACTCTTTACAGTAAGAGCAGTGAGACTATGGACTCTATACTGTAAGAGCAGTGAGACTATGGACTCTATACTGTAAGAGCAGTGAGACTATGGACTCTATACTGTAAGAGCAGTGAGACTATGGACTCTTTACTGTAAGAGCAGTGAGACTATGGACTCTTTACTGTAAGAGCAGTGAGACTATGGACTCTTTACTGTAAGAGCAGTGAGACTATGGACTCTGTACTGTAAGAGCAGTGAGACTATGGACTCTTTACAGTAAGAGCAGTGAGACTATGGACTCTATACTGTAAGAGCAGTGAGACTATGGACTCTATACTGTAAGAGCAGTGAGACTATGGACTCTATACTGTAAGAGCAGTGAGACTATGGACTCTATACTGTAAGAGCAGTGAGACTATGGACTCTTTACGGTAAGAGCAGTGAGACTATGGAGCTCTCTGCCTGAGGAGGTGGTGATGGTGAGTACAATAAAGGAATTCAGGAGGGGCCTGGATGGATTTCTGGAGTGTAATAATATTACAGGCTATAGCTATTAGAGAGGGGTCGGGGATCCAGGGAGTTATTCTGATGCCTGATTGGAGTCGGGAAGGAATTTTTTATTCCCCTAAAGTGGGGAAAATTTGCTTCTACCTCACAGTTTTTTTTTTTGCCTTCCTCTGGATCAACTTGCGGGATAACAGGCCGAACTGGATGGACAGATGTCTTTTTTCGGCCTTATGTACTATGTTACTATGTTACAAACATAGAAGAGGATTTTTTACGGTAAGAGCAGTGAGACTATGGGACTCTCTGCCTGAGGAGGTGGCAGTAGTGAGTTCACTAAAAGAGTTCAAGAGGGGCCTGGACGTATTTCTGGAGTGTAATAATATTACAGGCTATAGCTACTAGAGAGGGGTCATTGATACTAGTGATGAGCGGCAGGAGCAATATTCGAATTTTCAATATTGCACAAATATATGGTAGAATATTCATCATATATTCGTGAATATTCGTATTCAAGATTAAATCTGCAATGTAAAAATTGCGTAACATTATTCTCGTGATTCCGAAAAATCTGCAATGTAAAAATTGCGTAATGCGAAGTGGGTCAAAATAGAATATATAACACTATAAAATATAGTGCTATATAGTTGTTTTTTTTAAGTATTTGAATCATGAATTATGACATCAGATGGAAAAAAATGACGAATATTCTAAAAAACAAATATATAGCACTATATTCAAAATATTCACGAATACTCAAAGTTGCAATATTCACAATAAATATTCGTAATTCGAATATTTGCGCTTAACACTAGTTGATCCAGGGAGTTATTCTGATTGACTGATTTGAGTCGGGAAGAAATATTTTTGCTTAAAGTGGGGAAAATCGGCTTCTGCCTCACAGGAGTCTTTTTGCCTTCCTCTGGATCAACTTGCAGCATAGCAGGCTGAACTGGATGGACAGATGTCTTTTTTCAGCCTTATAAACTATGTTACTATGTTACTATGACTATTGGCCAATGTTACAACCTTGCTACTGGTCCAAAATGGCGGCCTATTTCCATTCCGATGAAAGGGAGGATAAACTCAACTACTATCGAGACATCCTCTGTAGTCAACGTGGGAGAGGGTACTTATGCACTTCCACTCTTCTCTAGAACCTCGGTGTCTAATACTGCCCTAGGGATAATCCCGGGGCCGTTCCAATTGTGAGCCCTGCCTGGACTACACACTAATGATCTGGGTAGAAACTGCCAATGTAATAGGATCCCGCACTATGTGCCAGACACGTCCCTCAAGTGTTAAAATGGTAAGAGCTGCTAATGCAAGGTACAGGTGTCTCAAGGGGAAAAAAGACCAACCAACGCGTTTCAAAACACTTGTGTTTCTTCATCAGGGATAGGTACGTATGTAAATTCTCCTCCTTATATAGGTGTTCTGTTTCCATGGTTTCTTATGCACAGAATAGAGGCTAACCTTTAACTCTTAGATTGACACCCTAGCCGATCTCTAATAGCCTTGCATTATAAGAGGGTGTCATTATAGATGTTTATGTGTTTCTATTATTATATTTATTTCTTTTTACATACTGTAGATCTTTTAATCATACGTAATAGAAGGCGAATACTTCAATCCCTTTATTTAAGCCCCTTGGTGCTAGGCTGTTGAGTTTATATATATATATATATATTTACTTCCGTAACGGGACATTTTTTTTCCCCGCCTCTCATGTCTTTTTTCACTACTTCAATGCCCACATATGATGAGCCCTCAAAATGCCCCTCTATGATGTTCTATATAATGGCGAGATAAAGGATGACCATAATATTTTTTCTGTATGTTTTTGATATGCTCTCCTATCCTAGTTTTAAGTGCCCTTTTAGTGCGGCCTATATATATTTTATTGCAGGGGCACTTTATGAAATGAATAACTCCTTTTGCGGTGCTTGTAATTTTATCCTTAATAGTATGTGACTCATGTCCAGCCCTGATTTCTACAATCCTTTTTGTATTTTTTACTGTCCAGCAATTATTATACATTTTGCAGGGGAAAAAAACCTACAAACCGGATTCCCAAAAAGTTGGGACACTAAACAAATTGTGAATAAAAACTGAATGCAATGATGTGGAGATGGCAAATGTCAATATTTTATTTGTAATAGAACGTAGATGACGGATCAAACGTTTAATCCGAGTAAATGTATCATTTTAAAGGAAAAGATTCAAATTTTCACGGTGTCAACAAATCCCCAAAAACTTGGGACAAGTAGCAATAAGAGGCTGGAAAAAGTAAATTTGAGCATAACGAAGAGCTGGAAGACCAATTAACACTAATTAGGTCAATTGGCAACATGATTGGGTATAAAGAGAGCTTCTCAGAGCGGCAGTGTCTCTCAGAAGCCAAGATGGGTAGAGGATCACCAATTCCCACAATGTTGTGCAGAAAGATAGTGGAGCAATATCAGAAAGGTGTTACCCAGCGAAACATTGCAAAAGACTTTGCATCTATCATCATCAACTGTGCATAACATCATCCAAAGATTCAGAGAATCTGGAACAATCTCTGTGCGTAAGGGTCAAGGCCGTAAAACCATACTGGATGCCCGTGATCTCCGGGCCCTTAAACGACACTGCACCACAAACAGGAATGCTACTGTATAGGAAATCCCAGAATGGGCTCAGGAATACTTCCAGAAACCATTGTCAGTGAACACAATCCACCGTGCCATCCGCCGCTGCCAGCTGAAACTCTACAGTGCAAAGAAGAAGCCATTTCTAAGCAAGATCCACAAGCTCAGGCGTTTTCACTGGGCCATGGATCATTTAAAATGGAGTGTGGCAAAATGGAAGACTGTTCTGTGGTCAGACGAGTCACGATTCGAAGTTCTTTTTGAAAATCTGGGACGCCATGTCATCCGGACCAAAGAGGACAAGGACAACCCAAGTTGTTATCAACGCTCAGTTCAGAAGCCTGCATCTCTGATGGTATGGGGTTGCATGAGTGCGTGTGGCATGGGCAGCTTGCATGTCTGAAAAGGCACCATCAATGCAGAAAAATATATTCAGGTTCTAGAACAACATCTGCTCCCATCCAGACGTCATCTCTTTCAGGGAAGACCCTGCATTTTTCTACAAGATAATGCCAGACCACATTCTGCATCAATCACAACATCATGGCTGCGTAGGAGAAGGATCCGGGTACTGAAATGGCCGGTCTGCAGTCCAGATCTTTCACCTATAGAGAACATTTGGCGCATCATAAAGAGGAAGGTGCAACAAAGGCCCAAGACGATTGAACAGTTAGAGGCCTGTATTAGACAAGAATGGGAGAGCATTCCTATTTCTAAACTTGAGAAACTGGTCTCCTCGGTCCCCAGACGTCTGTTGAGTGTTGTAAGAAGAAGGGGAGATGCCACACAGTGGTGAAAATGGCCTTGTCCCAACTTTTTGGGAATTTGTTGACACCATGAAATTCTGATTCAACATATTTTTCCCTTAAAATGGTACATTTTCTCAGTTTAAACTTTTGTTCCGTGATTTATGTTCTATTCTGAATAAAATATTAGAAGTTGGCGCCTCCACATCATTGCATTCAGTTTTTATTCACGATTTGTATAGTGTCCCAACTTTTTTGGAATCCGGTTTGTACTATGTCAGTATTTTTGTTCTTCTCCTTGTTTTCTGTTTGATTCCTGCCAATAGAGGGTGCTACTAGGCTGGCTAGATTACGTCCTTTTTTTTTAAATGAAGGTAGGATACGGAGGAATTTTTTCTCCTATCGCTTTATCTTGTTTAAATATGTTCTAATGTTATTTATTTAGAATTTACTGAGATATATATATATATATATAATTTGTGCAGGATACTGTCTTTTCTTATATGGTAGTTGATTATTGCCCATAATGGGTATCCTGTATCAGTTGTTTTTTTCTATTGTAATGTTTATTCATTTCATCGTGTATTTAAAAAAGTAAAATAAATAAATATAAAAAAAAGTATGTCCCAATGTCTTTTGACAATCCGCTTAAAGGCTCCCTCTTTGATACTTACACAATATAGTGAGAAACACCTTTGATGGTTCCAGGAAAACCTAAGTTCAGGCCTGGAGAAGGTGACAACAGTCAGCAGCAACTCGTGCTGCAATTGAGCATCCAGAAACTACACCACACTATAGGGGGGCACCTATCAGAAAATTGAGTAGAATACTCAGACTCCCAAAAAGTTATCCCATAATAGGGAGCATAGGGGATATTGCCATCTGGAGCTCGCGTGCACGAATAGACTGCAATATACAGTGAACTCGTCACTCCTATATCCTATGTGTAGTGGATCAGCAACTTGAAAAATAAAAAGGTTGTTGAAAATAGACCGGTCCCAATTACCCCATAAATAATAAAAAATATATAAGAGGTTCTCTTAAGCATGCAATTGTATGTGCCTCGTTAGCGCACCCTACAGGCAGAAGGGAATATCCCAATATAGCGAAAAGTTATTTAGCATACAAAAATTAACAGCCTTACATCATCTCACTGTACCCTGACAATTTTAAACAAGTTTGTGTATGTAAGTCGTAGATTTTTTTAAATATTTTTTCAAATTTTTCAAATATTAGTTAGTGACCCCTACAGGGATTTATTGGTCTAACAAGACCATAGCAGAATTTGTAGTAATATCCCGAGGGTCTCTAATAAGGGACTTTGAACATTATCATATAAGGTATTGCCGCGTTCATATCAACCAGCTCTATAAAAATATCACATGACCTAACCCCTCAGATGAACACCGTAAAAAATAAAAAATAAAAACTGTGCTAAATAAAAAATGTCACCTTACATCACAAAACGTGTAAACGTGTACAAAAAATGAGACCCTACCTAAGATAATTGCCCAAAAACTGAAAAAACTATGGCTTTCAGAATATGGAGACACTAAAACATGATTTTTTTTGGTTTCAAAAATGATATTATTATGTAAAACTTACATAAATAAAAAAAAGTATACATATTAGGTATCATCGCCGAGTCCGTATCAACCGGCTCTATAAAAATATCACATGACCTAACCCCTCAGATGAACACCGTAAAAAATAAAAAATAAAAACTGTGCTAAATAAAAAATGTCACCTTACATCACAAAACGTGTAAACGTGTACAAAAAATGAGACCCTACCTAAGATAATTGCCCAAAAACTGAAAAAACTATGGCTTTCAGAATATGGAGACACTAAAACATGATTTTTTTTTGTTTCAAAAATGATATTATTATGTAAAACTTACATAAATAAAAAAAAGTATACATATTAGGTATCATCGCCGAGTCCGTATCAACCGGCTCTATAAAAATATCACATGACCTAACCCCTGAGATGAACACCGTAAAAAATTAAAAATAAAAACTGTGCTAAATAAACCATTTTTTGTCACCTTACATCACAAAAAGTGTAATAGCAAGCGATCAAAAATTCACACGCACCCCAACATAGTGCCAATAAAACCGTCATCTCATCCCGCAAAAATCATACCCTACCCATGGTAATCGCCTAAAAACTGAAAAAATTAGAGCTCTCAGACTATGGAAACACTAAAACATGATTTTTTTTTTGCTTAAAAAAAGAAATCATTGTGTAAAACTTACATAAATAAAAAAAAAAGTATACAGATTTGGTGTTGCCGCGTCCATGACAACCTGGTCTATAAAAGTACCACATGATCTAACCTTTCAGATGAATGTTGTAAATAACAAAAAATAAAAACGGTGCCAAAACTATTTCTTGTTACCTTGCTTTACAAAAAGTGTAATATAGAGCAACCAAAAATCATATGTACCCTAAAATAGTACCAACAAAACTGCCACCCTATCCCATAGTTTCTAAAATAGGATAACTTTTTCAGAGTTTCTACTCTAGGGGAGCATCAGGGGGGCTTCAAATGGGACATGGTGTCAAAAAACCAGTCCAGCAAAATCTGCCTTCCAAAAACCGTATGGCATTCCTTTCCTTCTGCGCCCTGCCGTGTGCCCGTACAGCGGTTTATGACCACATAAGGGGTGTTTCTGTAAACTACAGAATCAGAGCCATAAATATAGAGTTTTGTTTGGCTGTTAACCCTTGCTTTGTAACCGGCAAAATATTATTAAAATGGAATATCTGCCAAAAAAGTTAAATTTTGAAATTGTATCTCTATTTTCCATTAATTCTTGTGGAACACTTAAAGGGTTAGCAAAGTTTGTAAAATCAGTTTTGAATACCTTGAGGGGTGTATTTTCTAAATTGGGGTCACTTTTTTGGAGTTTCTACTCTAGGGGTGCATCAGGGGGGCTTCAAATGGGACATGGTGTCAAAAAACCAGTCCAGCAAAATCTGCCTTCCAAAAACCGTACGGCATTCCTTTCCTTCTGCGCCCTGCCGTGTGCCCGTACAGCAGTTTGTGGCCACATATGGGGTGTTTCTGTAACCTATAGAATCAGAGCCATAAATATTGAGTTTTCTTTTGGCTGTTAACCCTTGCTTTGTAGCAGGAAAAAAATTATTAAAATGGAAAATCTGCCAAAAAAGTGACATTTAGAAATTGCATCTCTATTTTCCATTAATTCTTGTGGAACACCTAAAGGGTTAACAAAGTTTGTAAAACCAGTTTTGAATACCTTGAGGGGTGTAGTTTCTAAAATGGTGCAATTATTGAGTGGTTTCTATTATGTAAGCCTCACAAAGTGACTTTAGACCTGAACTGGTCCTTGAAAAGTGTTTTTTTTTAAATTTCTTAAAAATTTTAAGATTTGCTTCTAAACTTCTAAGCCTTGTAACATCCCCAAAAAATAAAACATTCATTCCCAAAATGATCCAAACATGAAGTAGACATATGGGGAATGTAAAGTAAAAACTATTTTTGTAGGTATTACTATGTATTATAGAAGTAAAGAGATTGAAAGTTGGAAATTAGCACATTTTTCAACATTTTTGGAAAATTTGGTATTTTTTTATAAATAAAAATGAATTTTTTTACTCCAATTTTACCAGTGTCATGAATTACAATATGTGACAAAAAAAACTATCTCAGAATGGCCTGTATAAGTCAAAGCGCTTTAAAGTTATTCACACACAAAGTGACACCGGTCAGATTTGCAAAAAATGGCCTGGTCCTTAAGGTGAAAATGAGCCCGATCCCTAAAAGGTTAAGAGGCCACAGGTGAGCATGCATGCCCTAGGGCAGGCATGCTCAACCTGCGGACCTCCAGCTGTTGAAAAACTACAACTCCCATCATTCCTGAACTGCCTACAACTATCAGCCTACAGAAGGGCATGGTGGGAGTTGTAATTTTACAACAGCTGGAGGGACGCAGGTTGAGCATGCCTGCCCTAGGGGAACAAAGGCAAGAGCAATATAGACAGCAGTTCACAGAGGATACTAGGCATCATGGTGAGTAGCATGGCAGCAGCTGGCATGGACCGCTGACCTAACAAGTAGAGATGGTTCTGCGGTTCGCCCCGCGGTCTTTTCGCGGCGAACTTTGCGCATTCGCAATTCGCCGAACATGCGAACATATGGCGATATTCACGCACCATATCTTTTTTCTGAGCTTTGACCCATGACACATCCATCAGGTGGGACAGGACAGCCAATTGAGACGTTTCACCACATGGATATACCCCCAACCCTATAACAGAACCCGATCTGGCAGCCATTTAGCATTGTGGGCCAGATTTATCATTAGCTCAAGTCAAAATAATGGAGTGAAAAAGTCTCAAATTTTTGCGCAATCGTTAAAACTGGCCAAAAATGTGCGACTTTTCTTGCCTCTGCGATATGCTCTGCAGTTTTCTAAAAGTGGGCGTGTTTTCTTATGTAAATTGCTCAATTTCAATCCAGTAAGGACCATGCTTATCTTATGCAACTTTTTAATAGAACATGCAACTTTTTCATGAAGACGTGCAACTTTTGTAAAGCCGCTTAGTAAAGGATAAACTGCTACCGTCAAACCACATTTATCACAGTATTAAAGGACCATTAATAAATTTGACTTAGCCAAAAGTGACTTTGGACATATGTAAAAGTGGAGTAAGATGTAAGTGTAATGATAAATATGGCCCTAAGTGTTTTGCCAGTGTAGGGAGAGGTTGCATTTTGGAGCAGGGACAGACTGTTAGGAACTTAGGGACACCAAAGGCTAGCTAATAGGGCCACAAAAATCCTATATAGTATATGTGTATACAGGGAGTGCAGAATTATTAGGCAAGTTGTATTTTTGAGGATTAATTTTATTATTGAACAACAACCATGTTCTCAATGAACCCCAAAAACTCATTAATATCAAAGCTGAATATTTTTGGAAGTAGTTTTTAGTTTGTTTTTAGTTTTAGCTATTTTAGGGGGATATCTGTGTGTGCAGGTGACTATTACTGTGCATAATTATTAGGCAACTTAACAAACAGACACTGTTCAGAGAGGTGTACTGTTTTCCCTCCTTGTAAATCTCACATTTGATGATGGACCACAGGTTCTCAATGGGGTTCAGATCAGGTGAACAAGGAGGCCATGTCATTAGATTTTCTTCTTTTATACCCTTTCTTGCCAGCCACGTTGTGGAGTACTTGGACGCGTGTGATGGAGCATTGTCCTGCATGAAAATCATGTTTTTCTTGAAGGATGCAGACTTCTTCCTGTACCACTGCTTGAAGAAGGTGTCTTCCAGAAACTGGCAGTAGGACTGGGAGTTGAGCTTGACTCCATCCTCAACCCGAAAAGGCCCCACAAGCTCATCTTTGATGATACCAGCCCAAACCAGTACTCCACCTCCACCTTGCTGGCGTCTGAGTCGGACTGGAGCTCTCTGCCCTTTACCAATCCAGCCACGGGCCCATCCATCTGGCCCATCAAGACTCACTCTCATTTCATCAGTCCATAAAACCTTAGAAAAATCAGTCTTGAGATATTTCTTGGCCCAGTCTTGACATTTCAGCTTGTGTGTCTTGTTCAGTGGTGGTCGTCTTTCAGCCTTTCTTACCTTGGCCATGTCTCTGAGTATTGCACACCTTGTGCTTTTGGGCACTCCAGTGATGTTGCAGCTCTGAAATATGGCCAAACTGGTGGCAAGTGGCATCTTGGCAGCTGCACGCTTGACTTTTCTCAGTTCATGGGCAGTTATTTTGCGCCTTGGTTTTTCCACACGCTTCTTGCGACCCTGTTGACTATTTTGAATGAAACGCTTGATTGTTCGATGATCACGCTTCAGAAGCTTTGCAATTTTAAGAGTGCTGCATCCCTCTGCAAGATATCTCACTATTTTTGACTTTTCTGAGCCTGTCAAGTCCTTCTTTTGACCCATTTTGCCAAAGGAAAGGAAGTTGCCTAATAATTATGCACACCTGATATAGGGTGTTGATGTCATTAGACCACACCCCTTCTCATTACAGAGATGCACATCACCTAATATGCTTAATTGGTAGTAGGCTTTCGAGCCTATACAGCTTGGAGTAAGACAACATGCAGAAAGAGGATGATGTGGTCAAAATACTCATTTGCCTAATAATTCTGCACTCCCTGTATTAGTATATTATAGTGCATTTGTATTATGCAGTAGTTGTGTGCGGTTCTGTTGCGATACCGCAGCTATATAGAGGGACAAACGTTATTGGAATAACTAATTGCAACTGGTGTGATATACCTGTTGCCCCCCCAAAAACGATTGAGGGGTGTGATATACCTATAATATACTTTCTAACATAGAAAGTATATTATAGTGCATTTGTATTGTGCAGCAGTTGTGTGCGGTTCTGCTGTGATACTGCAGCCATACAGAGGGACAAGCGTTATACCGGCTTCAAAAAAATACTGATTGAGGGGTGCGATATACCTGCTTCAACAAAGTACAGATTTAGGGGTGCGATACACCTGCTTCCAACAAATATTGATTAAGGGGTTCTATATACCTGATTCCACTAAATACTTATTGAGGGGTGCAATATACCTGCTATTACAAAATACTGATTAAGGGGTTCTATATACCTGCTTCCACAAAGTTCAGATTTAGGGGTGCGAAATACCTGCTTACACCAAATATTTATTGAGGCCTGCGATACACCGGCTTCAACAAATACTGCTCTTCTCTAGGGACTTTGGCACAGGGTCATTTTGAAAGTTACAGGCCAAGGAAGAGGCAGGGCGTTCCGCAGGGGTGGTAGGGGTCGGGAAGGTGCACCAGGCCGGAGCCTAAGTGGAAAGTTGGAGATGGTGCGTGTAATTACGTCAAAGGGCACACCCCAGTTGGTTGAGAGGCTCACTCAGCCTTCCGCTTCTGCACTCTCCTCATCCTCTCTATCTGCACCCTCCTCACTATTTGCTGTGTGCACCCCCAAAGACACCACCACCACCATAGCCCCTCCACTCGAGTCAGAGGAATTATTTTCCCATCCGTTCCCAGGCCTTACCGATGCGCAGCCATTCTTGGCATCAGATGAGGAAGAGGAGGCAGCAACGGCTGCCACCCAGCGGTCTAACGACAGT
Organism: Bufo gargarizans; assembly: GCF_014858855.1. Lineage (NCBI taxonomy): Eukaryota > Metazoa > Chordata > Amphibia > Anura > Bufonidae > Bufo > Bufo gargarizans. The sequence goes on along the minus strand of NC_058081.1, from coordinate 3,176,377 downwards.
ACCCAGATTAGCCCAAGGAGGGTGGTTCCCGCTGTTGCTGCCTACTCTGAGATCTCTAATGTCAGTGGTGGTGAAGGTGACGATGATGACGTGTCGATGGATGTCACGTCGGTGCCCACAAGAGAGGAAGAGGAGGAGAGTTCAGAGGGAGAGACGGAGCAGCAGATAGGGAGAAGAAGTTGGAGAAGCAGGTAGAACTCGCAGTGCACAGGAGGCAAAAAGCAGACAGCAAATTTTTCCACCATGCACAGTCGCATATTGCACTCCCAGGACGCTGGAACATGGCTCCACAGTTTTTAACGTGTCGGCTGCTTATAAAAGTGTTGCCATCTACAGCCTGTGCTGTAAACGCATAAGTTGCTTCAAGCCCAACACTCACCTAGGGACGACCGCCTTAAGAAGGCACCTGGCCTCCCATCACCAAGCCGAGTGGGGGCAACGCCGTCAGAACCCACAAAGCCACACTGCCGACGCTTCACGTCCTGCCTCTTCTCCATCTCCTTCTACTCCCTCGTCTCAATTGTCCTCCACTCCACCTTCCACAGTGCCATTGTCGCGTTCATCTGGCACAAAGCAGGTTTCCATGGCCCAAATGGTCGAGCGTAAAAAAGTGATTACGCCGGATAATCCTATGCCCAAAGGCTGACCGCTGGCTTGTCGGAACTGCAAGCCCGCCAACTACTGCCATATAAATTGGTGGACTCGGAGGCCTTTAGAAAATTGGTGGCCATTGGCACACCGCAATGAAAGGTCCCCGGAAGGAAATATTTCTCCCAGAAGGGCATCTCTGAACTATATGGCCACGTTCAGCGGCAAGTTAATATATCTCTGGCACACAGTGTCGGTGCCAAGATGCAGCTGACCACGGACACGTGGTCTAGCAAACACGGGCAGGGAAGGTACATAACTTTTACTGCCCACTGGGTGAACCTTCTGTCGGCCGTCAAGCATATAACCTGTGGCACCCGTGTGGATTTGGTGTTACCGCCACGGATTGCATGTAGTCCTGCCTCTTCTTCTCCTCCTCCTACTCAATCATCTGTCTCCTCAGCTGACTCCTCCTTTTCCACTGCTACCGCCTCGTCCACTTCACCTCCCAAGCTCCCCAGAACCTATTTGACGTGCTAGAGAGACGTTGCCATGCAATGCTGCGGCTGTTGTGCCTGGAAACCAAGAGACACACCGGTCCTGCACTGCTTTCAGCTTTGCAGTCATAGGTCGATCAGTGGCTAAACCCTCTCAATTTGACAGTTGGTAAATTGGTGTGCGACAAAGGTGCCAATCTGCTGAGTGCGCTGAAACAGGGCAAAATGACACACGTGCCGTGCATGGCACATGCCCTGAACTTAGTCGTGCAGTGATTCGTAGTGATGTCCCGAACTATTCGCCGGCAAATAGTTCCCGATGAACATAGCTTGTTCGCGTTCGCCGCTGCGGGCGAACATATGCGATGTTCGGTCCGCCCCCTATACATCGTCATTGAGTAAACTTTGACCCTGTACCTCACAGTCAGCAGACACATTCCAGCCAATCAGCAGCAGACCCTCCCTCCCAGACCCTCCCACCTCCTGGACAGCATCCATTTTAGATTCATTTGGAATCTGCTTTCACAGAGAGAGGAGGGACAGTGCTGCTGCTGCTGATTCAATAGGGAAAGCGTTAGCTAGGGCATTGTTCTGTGTCCACAGACTCATCTGCTGTAAGGACAGCGTCCAGACTGCACCCCAAAAAGCCCTTTTCAGGGCTGGTACATCAGTCTGCTTTTTTTTTTAATTTGTATATATATATATTGCAGTTGCCTGGCTGCCCGTGTGTGAGAGGCTGCAGGCTCAGTCACAGACAGCACTGTGTGCACACCATTCATACAGGATGTGACAGAAAATACCTTGCAGATAAAAAAAATTCTATTGAAAATTTTTCTGTGATCTAATCACATTTGCAAGCCCGTGTGTGTCAGGCCCACACATACTGTACTGTGCCCACTGGCTAGTGGCTAGGCCTGCACTCATACCGTTACAGGGTGTCATTCACCCAAATACCTTTCAGAAAAAAAAATTCTATCTAAAAATTAACTGTGATCTAATCACATTAGCAAGCCCGTTTGTGTCAGGCCCCCACACATACTGTATTATGTCCACTGGCTAGTGGCTAGGCCTGCACTCATACCGTTACAGGGTGTCATTCACTCAAATACCTTGCAGATAAAAAAAAAATCTATTTAACATTTTTTTGTGATATAATCACATTTGCATGCCCGTGTGTGTCAGGCCCACACAAACTGTATTGTGCCCACTGGCTAGTGGCTAGGCCTGCACTCATACCGTTACAGGGTGGCATTCACTCAAATACCTTGCAGATAAAAAAAAAATCTATTTAACATTTTTTTGTGATATAATCACATTTGCAAGCCCGTGTGTGTCAGGCCCACACAGACTGTACTGTGCCCACTGCCCACCACTTATATAGGGTGGCACAGTACCTTGCACGCATAGTAACACTTATCTAATAAAAAATGAAAGGCAGAGGCAGGCCACGCCGCAGGGGCCGTCGTGTTCGTGGTGCTGTGATTTCCACTGGCCCCCCTGGAATAATGCCCCGTGTTCAGAGGCCACATACCCTGAACCCAAAAAATTCGGAGAAAATAGTTGACTGGCTTACACAGGACACCCAATCTTCAACAGTTTCCGCTAAGAACCTTGACGCACCATCCTCCTCCAGCTCAGCTTTGGTCAACTGCTCTCAAGTTACCACTCTCCCTCCCGCCGCCACCACCACCACTACTACCACCACAGCCACCACAGCCGCTTCACTTGATCCCTCAGAGGAGTTATTTACACATCAGTTAGATGAAATTAGTGATGCGCAACCATTATTGCCAGGGGATGTAGATAACAGGGATATGTCTCAGTCAGGCAGCATTACACACATGGACGTACAGTGTGATGATGATGATGATGTTGTACCCGCTGCTGCTTCCTTTGCTGAGGTGTCAGATACAAGTGAAGTGGTTGATGATGATGATGTGTCCGTGGATGCCACGTGGATGCCTGCTCGAAGAGAAGAAGAAGAGGGGGAAAGTTCAGAAGGGGAGACAGAGAGAAGGAGGAGACAAGTTGGAAGCAGGGGGAGGTCGTCGCAAGGAGCTAGTGGCACAGTCAGGCAGCATGTATCGGCACCCGGGGTCAGCCAGACAGCACGCCAATCAATGCATGCTGTTGCCACCACCAGAATGCAGTCACTTCAAAGCTCAGCAGTGTGGCATTTTTTTTATGTGTCTGCCTCTGACAACAGCGATGCCATTTGCAACCTGTGCCAAAATAAACTGAGTCGTGGGAAGTCCAACACCCACCTCGGTACAACTGCTTTGCGAAGGCACATGATGGCACATCACAAACGCCTATGGGATCAACACATGATGACGAGTAGAAGCAGCACACAAGCTTAAAGCCACCATCCTCCTCCTGGTCCAGCATCTTCAGCCACGTCAACCACTGCTGTCCTCCTTGCCCCCTCTCAACCACCCGCCACTCCGCCTCTCACCTTCAGCAGTTCCATTTCATCTGCCCACAGTCAGGTGTCTGTAAAGGAAATGTTTAAGCGTAAGAAGCCAATGTCACAGAGTCACCCCCTTGCCTGGCGTCTGACAGCTGGCTTGACGGAACTCTTAGCACGCCAGCTTTTACCATACCAGCTGGTGGAGTCTGAGGCCTTCAAAAAATTTGTCGCTATTGGGACACCACAGTGGAAGGTACCCGGACTAATTTTTTTTTCTAATAAGGCAAATCCAAACCTCTACTCAGTGATTGAAAAGGAAGTCATGGCATCTCTGGCATACAGTGTTGGGGCAAGGGTCCATCTGACCACTGATACCTGGTCTGCAAAGCACAGTCAGGGCAGGTATATCACCTACACTGCGCATTGGGTCAACCTGCTGACGGCTGCCAAGCATGAAATGCGTGGCTCTGCAGCGGAGTTGGTGACACCGCCACGACTTGCAGGCAGGCCTACTGCCACCTCATCTACTCCTCCTACTCCATCCTCTTCCATAACCTCCTCGGCTGAGTCCTCTTCTGCTGCGGCGTCTGGCTGCACATCAACTGAATCCCCCCAGCTCCCCAGGGGCTATTCCACATCCCAGAACCCTTGCCTGAAATCAGAGAGCCACACCGGACCAGCACTACTGTTCGCCCTGAACGCACAGGTGGATCAGTGGCTGACCCCGCACCAACTGGAGATCGGGAAAGTGGTGTGTGACAATGGAAGCAATTTGTTGGCGGCATTGAATTTGGGCAAGTTGTCACATGTGCTGTGCATGGCACATGTGTTGAATCTCATCATACAATGCTTTGTGTCTAAGTACCCAGGCATACAGGACGTCCTCAAGCAGGCCAGGAAGGTGTGTGGCCATTTTTAGGCGTTCCTACACTGCCATGGCGCACTTTTCAGACATTCAGCGCGAAGCAACATGCCAGTTGTTGGAATTCAACACTCCTAATGTTCGACCGCCTGCTCCAACAAGAAAAAGCCGTCAACTAGTATTTGTATGACCGGGGTGCTAGGACAGCCTCTGCGGAGCTGGGAATTTTTTTGCCACGTTACTGGACGCTCATGCGTTCTTTTGAGGAGGTGACAAACCTAGTCAGTCGCACCGAAGGCACCATCAGCGACCTCATCCCATTTGTTTTCTTCCTGGAGTATGCCCTGCGAAGAGTGCTGGATCAGGCTGTAGATGAGCGTGAAGAGGAAGAGGAAGAGTTGTGGTCACCATCACCACCAGAAACAGCCTTGTCATCATCGCTTGCCGGACCTGCGGCAATGCTGCAAGAGGAGTATGAGGAAGAGGAGTCAGAGGAGGAATGTGGCTTTGAGGAGGAGGAAGACCAACCACAGCAGGCATCCCAGGGTGCTCGTTGTTGTCACCTATCTGGGACCCGTGGTGTTGTACGTGGCTGGGGGGAAGAACAGACCGTCAATGACATAAGTGAGGAGGAGGAACGGGAAATGAGTAGCTCGGCATCCAACCTTGTGCAAATGGGGTCTTTCATGCTGTCATGTCTGTTGAGGGACCCTCGTATAAAAAGGATGAAGGAGAACGACCTGTACTGGGTGGCCACTTTACTAGACCCCCGGTATAAGCAGAAAGTGGCGGAAATTTTACCAAATTACCAAAAGTCAGAAAGAATGCAGCAGTTTAAAACCAAACTAAAAAATATGCTTTACACAGCTTATAAGGGGGATGTCACAGCACAACGGGAATCTAACTGGGGGAAGAGGTGAAAGTAATCCTCCTCATACCACGACCATGGCGGCAAGGACAGGACGCTTTACAGATGTGTTGTTGATGGAGGACATGCAGAGCTTTTTCAGTCCTACACATCGCCACAGCCCTTCAAGATCCAGCCTTAGAGAACGACTCGACCGACAGGTGGCAGACTACCTCGCCTTAACTGCAGATATCGACACTCTGAGGAGTGATGAACCCCTTGACTACTGGGTGTGCAGGCTTCACCTGTGGCCTGTACTATCCCAGTTTGCAATAGAACTTCTGGCCTGCCCCGCTTCAAGTGTCCTGTCAGAAAGGACCTTCAGTGCACCAGGAGGCATTGTCACTGACAAAAGAAGTCGCCTCGGTCAAAAAAGTGTTGATTACCTCACCTTCATTAAGATGAATGAGGCATGGATCCCGAAGGGACTGACAGTGGGGGATACGTTTAACTAACAAAAGGCCTGATGACATGCCTTGGCCTCAAAATGGTCGCCACGCTGCTTTATTTAATGTCTGCATACCGGATGACTTTCGTGTTTTAGTCACCTTTCTGCCCTGAAAACATCTATTTTTCTGGCCGCTGCTACAACAGCGGCTGCAACAATAGCATTGTTTTTCGGGCATGTGTACATGCCTAATTTTTCTGGCCTCTGGTGCTGCACTGTGGCTGCAAAAACAAAACAAAAAAAAAAGGCACATACAAGTGTCAATTCCCCTTTTGTGATCGGTACCTTGTTGTGGTGAAAGGGCTTGCGTATCACATTGAAGCGATCATCACCTACATGAGTGTGTTGGCAATGTTTCCATACCCCAGATGATAAGGCCGTTGCTTCATTATGATCAGACCAAAAGCGATCGGCTGGATGTTTTTTCATAGAAAAAACGTACATTTTTTTATTTTATTTTTTTAAGTTGTATGGGTGGGTTTTTAATAGCTAAAATAAAAAAAATCATAATAAAGTCTCTTAATAGTTTATTAGAAATAATGCAGACAATTTAAAAAATCCCCAACAATTCCAATACAAAGCAAGTGCAAAGCTGAGAACTAAATTATTTCAGGATGTCGTAATGGTTCGTTAATTCGACAATGGTTAATCAATTTGACACACGTCCCCGGATAGGGGACGTAACAGGGATTAAACTGATAGGAATAGGACTAGTTAAGACACCACTCATATCGGGTGTTACAGCACATTGCTCCGTGCACGCGCAGTGCCCCAACTTGGGAATAAGAGGACCGACCAAGCTGCTTTTTCCATCTCCCGGTTCCTAAAATCAATTTAGTTTGGTGTATCAGAGTTTGGTCTGTCACTGTGAAGGCAGTCGAAGGTATCCGGCCTAAATTTTTTTTCACAAAAGGCAATCCCACCCTGATATGGGACATAACAGGGATTAAACTGATGAGAATAGAGAACTATAGAAAATACCACTCATATCGGGTGTGACAGTAAATTGCACGGCGCAGACGCAGTGACCGTGGCGTGGATTCAAACAAAGGGGAGGGAGCCAGCGTTTTTTTAACCATCTCCCCATTCGAAAAATCAATTCAATTCACCTTTCGGGGACCCTTGGTGTTGTACGTGGCTGGGTGGAGGAAGAAACCTTCAATGACATCAACGGGACATGGCTAGCTTGCTATCCAACCTTGTGCAAATGGGAAGTTTGCGGTTGTTTGCGGTGCATGAAAAGGGGAGTTTGGTCTGTCAATGTCTGTGAAGCGGGCGTAACCCTTACACTACCTGATCGATACAACATCATACCTGATCGTATACACACACTGGATGTTTTAAACCAAGTTGTTAAAAAAAAAATATGGATTGTTAGGTGATTTATGCCCTTTATGGATTAAAACCCGACTCTGCGTCAACTATGTAATTTTCCATGGGAGTTTTGCCATGGATCCCCCTCCAGCATGCCACAGTCCAGGTGTTAGTCCCCTTGAAACAACTTTTCCATCACTATTGTGGCCAGAAAGCGTCCATGTGGGTTTTAAAATTCGCCTGCCTATAGAAGTCAATGGCGGTTCGCCCGGTTCGCACATTCGCGAACATTTGTAGAAATTCGCATTCGCCGTTCGCGAACGGAAGATTTTATGTTGGCGACATCTCTAATGATTCGTTGCCAAATACCCCGGGGTCCAGGACGTCTTGCGGCAGGCCAGGAAAATCTCTGGCCATTTTAGAAGATCTTACATGGCCATGGCTCGCCTTGCTTATGTTCACCGGCGACACCACTTGCCCGTCAGACGTCTGATTTGTCGCAGCCCGACGCGCTAGAACTCCACCTTGTATATGCTTGATAGGCTGCTCCAGCAGAAATGTGCCATTAACAACTACCTGTACGAACTCTACAGCAGGACAGGTTCTGGGGAGCTTGGTTTCTTTTCACCACGCCAGTAGCTGCTCATGCGTGATGCATGCAGATTTCTGCGGCCATTTGATGAGATCACCATACTGTTCAGTCGCAGCCAGGGCGCCATCAGTGACATCGTACCTTACGCCTTATTTCTGGAGCGTGCATTGTGTCATGTCATTGATCAAGCCGTTGAGGAGCAGGAGCTGGAAGATGAGAAAGTTGCTGAATGAATTTCCAGGGGGGCTACTCCATCTGAGACAAGTCAGCAGGAGTCTGAAAAGGAGTCAGAGGAGGATTGTCCATGGGGGAAGTAGGAGGAGCAAGAAGAGCAGGCTTTAAACTTTTCTGGGATCCCTGGTGTCCGTTGCTGGGGGCAGGAGACCGAGGACGACATTCTTCTGGGCGATGAGCAGGAGCCAGGGCGCTCCACCGCTTCCAATTTAGTGAAAATGGGGGCCTTCATGCTCCAGTGTTTGAAGAGAAATAAAGCATAAAGGTCAGGGACCTGTACTTAGTGCCAACGTACTTAGACCCCCGGTACAAACACAAAATGGCGGACATGTTACCAGCATCACAGAGGGCTGTCAGAATGCAGCATTTCCAGGCCTTGCTTCCAGAAATGCTACATTCTGCTGTTGCGGGCAGTGGCAGAGGAATTTACACCCACAGGGAAACAGGTGCGGGTACCAATCCTACCACGCCTGCAAAAGGAGGGCGGTTTAAAGATGTGTTTGTCACTTCAGATATGAGATCATTCTTGCAGCCAACCCATCGACAGCTGACCTGCAGATCCAGCCTCAAGGAACGCCAAGACTGACAGGTGTCCGACTACATCGGGTTAACGGCCGATGTAGACGCTCTGAGTAGCGAGAAACCCCTGGACTACTGGGTGTGCAGGCTTGACTTGTGGCCAGAGCTGGCACATTTTGCCAAGGAAATCTTGGCTTTCCCCTCGTCAAGTGTCCTGTCTGAAAGCACGTTCAGTGCAGCAGGGGGGATCGTGACCGATAAGCACACTCGCCTAGCTCACGACAGTGTGGACTACCTCACATTTTAAAAAAAAAACAGATGCATGGATTTTGGAGGATTTAACACCTGTGATGACCACATGTAAATTAACTTACTCATGCCAGCCCACACATATCCGCCACCACTAGGAACAAAGAATGGTCCTTGCCTTATGAATATACAGAGGCATAAAAGGCCTTTTATGTCAGGTGAATGCCAAATTTTTGGGGTCTGTACTGGCCGACAGTTAAATTTTTTTCATGTGACCCCCTAATGTACCTCCAGCCACAGCATCCAAAGTTATTTACTGTGAGGTAAATGCCTATTGCCTAATTTGTGGGGCCTGTACAGTTACATTTTTTATCTCTAGCCACATAATCACACCTCTGTCTCACTCCTCTAACTCTTATTATGGTGGCTTATGAACCACATTCATCATAAGGACCTTCTAATGCCACAGGGCCACCCCATACTGTGCTCCTCATTCTGTACTGTGCCCCCTTATACCCTGAATTGTGCCCTCTTACCACACTCTGTGCAGTGCCCCTAGTTATTCCCTGTATTGTGCCCTCTGATACCCTTTATCCCGTCACGGTATGACGATGTTATCCAGTCAATGTATGGCGGTGGTATCCAATAACTAGATGGCCATAATTGTATCCCTTTCCCTGCCCACGCCATCCATTTTAGACCTGGCATGAGCAGGAAAAATATGCAGATTGCAGTGCAAAGGACCTATTTGAGCACTCATAGTTTGTATTTTGTGGCTGAAAATATGACTCGAAGGTTTTTCAGGTTCGTCTGCTAATAAAGTCAATGAGCGCAATGCGAAACGTCCCGGCCGATGGTCGTCCATCACTACTAACAAGTACAGTACCACTGATTCCTTTTGAGTTTGGCTCAGCTAATTTTTTTTGTGTTATTTCAGTGGGAGATGAGATATGGAGACAAGTGACTGTCTATTTCAGACTGATTTCTGTCTATTTCAGACAGTAGATGTTGGGCAACCATTGGACACACCTTATAGACATTGTACTTAGACCCTGACTGAGGTAGACCCCTGTGTTGGTCAAAAAGTAATGTACTATTTATGCTGGATCAATAAAACACATCCGAAATTTTAACACCCGAATGCATATTTTCATGTACTACAAGTTCTGTTGAAACTTAAGGGTTCGCCATCTATCTTGTCAGGCCCTACAGTCATTATGATGTAGGTAGCGCACCCTTAACCCTAATCCGATCACCCCTCACATTCTTCATAACCTAAAGCCAGAAAAAGAGGGGAAGAGAGCAACTAAAAGGGCACAGGATGGTTTCTACCCACAAAGTGGTTAAAGATTTTTGATCTTACGTTTACAATATTGCTTCATTTTGTTTTATTTTACATGTAGATATGATGAAGCGGTTAATTTCTAACTTTTCTATCTTATGTTTTCTCCTCATATTTTTTCCAATTGCTCCTATGAGTCAATTAAAAATAATCCCCAGACTTTCCTCCCTGGGAGTTTGTGTGTTATCTTTAGCATTGTACTATGTCTTTTATGTATAAATACACCTAAGACACCTGAAGGATCAGCAGAGGTTCTGTCTATCACAGTGACTCCTGTAAGTACCGTCATATTGGGAGATATATTGAGAGTCCTAAAGGCCTGAGGATGTCCTGGCTCCCCTATGTTTGTGCTTAGAGATTAGCAAATTTCTTAAAATTTGTTTAAGGTCTGATTTGCACAAATCTGACAAAAGATTCAATTCGGTCCAAAATGTTTTTACCCAAATAAAAAGTGCTCCACTCACTCTAAAAAGTTGTGTATGATACTTTGGGGTCTTATAGGATTGTATCCAAGCCCTTTCAAGCTCTTTGACCCCAAGAGAGCATTAGTAATATTAAGTGACGTTGACATATATGGCTATAGGTAGGCTTGAGTGAATCGAGTTTCAGATTGTAGATCTGAAGTCAATATATTCAAAAATTCATTTGAAATGTTGTTTACGTACAGCATTAAAATGTGTTGGCTCCGTGGAGAAAAAAATAATTGTCTCGGCCAAAGTTGCTCGAGACTTCAGTAAATAACTTTGGTATTCCTATTCTTCTTTTTCTATTATTTGAATGATTTTTACACATTTTGCATACTTATTTCAACATTTATTAATCTTTACAACCCTTTAAGTGAAGCTGGGTATTGGTTATACTTGCATCTAGTTATAATCAGATTGATAAAAAATACAAGTGTATAGATCTGAAAAATACTCAGTATGTTTCTGCTTGGAAATCTGTAATATCTTGGAGTTTAGATATTTCCAAAAAGTATTGATAATTCTGGCCTTATTTTTAGACTAGAAGAACCCCATGGTGCTGTAACATGTGTGGAGACAACCAGACCATAGTGACTGAGTTTTTTCTAACTGGCTTCCAGAATACTCACAAGTTCAGGATTGTCCTCTTTTGTGTCATATTTCTTGTGTATATGTGCACGTTTCTTGGAAATCTTGTGATCATTCTATTGGTGTCCTCCAATAACCACCTCCACTGTCCAATGTACTTCTTTATCTCAAATCTGGCCCTAGCTGACCTCATTATCACCACCAGTATCGTACCAAACATGATATGTATTATATGGTTGGAAGGTCACAGTATGTCCATCAATAGTTGCTTCTCACAGTTCTTCTTTGTATTTGTCCCTTCCTGTGCTCAGTGCTGCATCCTCATGGTGATGTCTTTTGACCGATACTTGGCCATTTATCTCCCGTTGCGGTATTCTTCTATAATGAATAGGACTTTTTCTATACAGCTAGTTTCAGGGTCTTGGATTATTGGGATTCTTATCATCAAAACTGAAGTCACCTTGATAAGCCATTTAGAATTTTGCTCCTCCAACATCATTGACCATTTCTTTTGTGATCTTGGCCCCATTCTGGCACTTTCAACTTCTGAGGTCTATTTAGTGGTCTGGTTAGACCTCTTATTCGGCTTTCTTGTCATCTTCTTGCCTTTTGTTTGCATCATAGTATCATATATATGCATCTTTATTGTAATTTCAAAGATCTCCTCCTGGAAAGGAAGAAGAAAAGCCTTCTCGACATGTAGCTCTCATCTGTTTGTGGTCTGCACTTACTACGGCTCCCTCATTGCTGTCTACATGTCCCCATCACATGCAAATGACTTCTTTGAAAATAAGTTGAAATCTTTGCTCTTTGTCATGCTCACCCCATTTACCAATCCAATCATCTACAGCATGAGAAACAAAGAGATCATCGACACCATGAAAAACCTTTACAAGAAAAGGAAATTAAAGCAGTGAGAGAAGAAACCTGGAATTGTATCACATGAATCTAGTGATGGACTGGTCAGCCTAGGGCCCACTAGTAAAACTCATTCTGGGGGTTCTCAGCAAACTGTAATTGTTCTTGACTCCCATTTGTAAATCCCTAAAGTGCACCAACACATATTTTTTTCAGTAGTAGCCTGTTGCCTTGCCTATGTCTCAGAATATTCTGTCCTCGAGACCCTCTCAGTACCCTGCAGACAAGCTCATCCATTCTTCTGAAGTCTGAGATGAGAGAATCAGTTTGTAATGATCTAGTTTTGCTGTAAACTTCCCAAAAAGGTGTCCGCAAAATACACCCAAAGCTTTTCAGGTTCACTTCGGATGAATCCAGTAAAAAAGCGTACAACACCATTTTACTGTAATTGTTGGTGGGGAAAACCACAAGGGAGGAAGAAAAGGAGTGCTCACATGACCCTGAGAGGAAGTAGGAGTGTAGGGCTTGCCCTGATTGACTCACATGTCAACAGCCTGGATGAGCCAATCAGTGCTGCTGCAGGCATGGAGGTGCCCTTTCAGAATGATTAGTACATCATTCTGTGTTGGGATGTGAATAAGGGTAAATGGGTCAATGCAATGTTTGACAGAAAACAATCTTAAGGACAGCATGCAGTCACAATCAGGCTTGAATTCTATTGCCAGAAACATAGAAGGCAAAGGCTAGAAACAAGAATAATGGTGCAGAAAAGGGAAAGGCAGGGAAAGCTTTCAGCCAGGGAGTGAGAAGTGAAGAGCTGAGGCAGAGTGTGCATGGCAGTGCCTTCTAGCTGCAATTACTGCCTTATAACACATCTGCATCTGCTGCAGAACCTCAAAAGCAGATACCTTTTAGAATGTTTTTAGTTTTTTCCCCATTTTTGCAGATTAATTTTTTTTCTTTTTTTGATTGTTGTTGGGAATATGCTCAAAACTGTATAACACATGTTTTACTCTCCAGAGTTAGAAAATGTGAGTGAAAACAACTGAAATACTAGACTAAAGTCTGTGTCAAGCCATCTCCAGACAGTTATTTTATTTTTTTCGGGAAGTGGGGGGGGAGGGTTGGGAAAATAGCAATATATATTTCTTACAGTAACAAGGGTTGTGTAAAAATGTGAACTACTACTAGTCCGAAATTCATGTCCGAGCATGTCCAGACAGTTCAAGTAATTTTTTTGGGGGTGTAAAATAGCAATAAAAGTGTGCAACATGTGTCTTACAATTCACAGGGTGGCATTTTAAAGTTTTAAATCTTTTAGTGAAAATGTGAAATGCTGTTAAATAATATGTGATATAATATTAATTGATATTTAATATAAAGTATGTATTACATTACACACCATTTATAGTAATACACTTGGCAAAGGGAGGTTTGTATGAGGACATCAAGAACTGTATTGGAAGTCTACTATATATGACAATGTATAAGCCCATACATTAGTGAAGACTAGGGATGAGCGAACCCGAACTGTATAGTTCGGGTTCGTACCGAAATTTGGGGTGTCCGTGACACGGACCCGAACATTTTCGTAAAAGTCCGGGTTCGGGTTCGTTGTTCTGCGCTTTCTTGGCGCTTTTTTAAAGGCTGCAAAGCAGCCAATCAACAAGTGTCATACTACTTGCCCCAAGAGGCCATCACAGCCATGCCTACTATTAGCATGGCTGTGATTGGCCAGAGCACCATGTGACCCAGCCTCTATTTAAGCTGGAGTCACGTAGCGCCGCCCGTCACTCAGCTTTAATCTGTGTGGGGAGAGGATGCAGCTGCTGCTGTTAGGGCGAGATTAGTCTTCAAAAACAATTACTGAAGTGATCGATGTACAGCTGTGTATCATTCAACCTCTGCTATTCAATTGCTCACTGTTTTTAGGCTGCCCAGAGCGTTTTTCTGTCACTTTTTCCTGGGGAGATCAGCGGCCATTTTGTGTCTTGTGGTGCGCCAGCACAAGCTGCCACCAAATACATTTAACCATCAATAGTGTTTTTTTTTTTTTTTTTTACTATATCCTACATCAGGGGCTTGGCTGTGCTTGCTATTTTATTGAAGGGTGAAATACAATTGCTAAAATAGCAGTACCCTAAATCTGGTGTTTCAGCTGTGGCCAGCCAATTGTAATACTGTCTGCTGTCTGGCAAAGGATATATTTTTGTTCTGGTTTGAAATACAATTCCCAACTTAGCAATTCCCTAAATCAGTGGTTTCTGCTGTATCAGGCCAAGTTTAAATCTATCCATAAAAGGGTATATTACATTGAAGGTGCTTATAGGGTCATCCTCAATAACTTCACACGCTACCGTGCATTTCCAAGTCTAATTCTGTCCGTAAACGTATATCTGTCACCCAGGGCCTAAATACTAGGCCTACAATTTATATTCAGCTAAATCTGTCGTTACTGCTGTGCCTGTATTAGTGTAATACGGTACCTAAATAGATAGCCAGATAGTGTTAGGTGTCTGTAAAAAAAGGCCTGAATTTGAATTCAATACATTGGGCCAAATATTTTTTTTCTTATTGTGGTGATGTAATGACCGACGTCACGCACAGGGAGGAAAACAGGGAAAGCCCTGCCCAAGGGAGAGGGAAAGGTGGTGACCCCTAACTCTCCTTGCGGCTGGCACCTGACTGCCCTGACGTCCCTAGACGGGTTCCTCACCCGTGCGGCGATCACGTGCCTAAACCCTGGCTTTCCCTGAAATGAGCCCTAGATAGTGAACGGGCCGGTGGGATCGCTAGTCCGCACCACTGCACTAAGAGGGAAACACCAGGGAGAGGACAGATAAATACAGACAAACACATACACCCAGGTGGGCGACCACAGCAGTCCACAAAGGTTCAACAGGGATCCGGAGGGTAGCGTTCTGAAACAACAATCAGAGAACGCAGCAACACAGCTCCAGTGGGTCAGAATAGATGTCCAGGCAGGAAGCTCTATCTCTGGCAACCAGAGAAGTGTGAGAGAGGAATAGAAGGAGGTTTGGGAGTGCTGGACAAGGAACAGCTGAGGAGAAGGAGCTACGGATCCCTGAGTGAGCCAAAAGGGTTTGCAAAGCAAACCCAGAAAGCTACAATAAGGAAAACAGCCCTATCTTAAATAGAGCGTGCAGCCAACCGCTGCGACTTCCTGACCCCGGGTATAACGGAGTCAGGCGTGGTTCTCGATACCCTCGTGACAGTACCCCCCTCTCTACGAGGGGCCTCCGGACACTCAGGACCAGGTCTCTCAGGATGAGAGGCATGAAAAACCCGAACTAACCTGTCGGCGTTTACCTCAGACGCAGGAACCCACATTCTTTCCTCGGGACCGTAACCTCTCCAATGCACCAGATATTGAAGAGAGCGGCGGACCCGACGAGAATTAACAATTTTGGATATCTGAAATTCTAGATTACCATCCACGACAACAGGAGGGGGTGGCAGCGGTGATGGTTCTAGAGGTGGAACATATTTTTTGAGTAACGACTTATGAAAAACATTATGAATTTTAAAAGTCTGAGGTAACTCCAGGCGAAAAGCCACGGGGTTGATGATGGCTACAATTTTGTAAGGGCCAATAAACCTAGGACCCAGTTTCCAAGAGGGAACCTTCAATTTAATATTCCTAGTAGACAACCACACATAGTCATTCACTCCTAGGTCCGGACCTGGCGACCGTCTCTTATCAGCCATGCATTTGTATTTACCTCCCATATTTTTCAAGTTAGCTTGCACCTTCTGCCATACCGATGAAAGAGATGACGAAAAACGTTCCTCTTCGGGAACCCCAGAAGACCCCCCCTCTTTGAAAGTACAGAATTGGGGATGAAAACCATATGCACCAAGAAATGGTGACTTGCCAGTGGATTCCTGACGACGATTATTTATGGCAAACTCAGCTAACGGTAAATATGATGACTAGGGATGAGCGAACTCGAACTGTATAGTTCGGGTTCGTACCGAATTTTGGGGTGTCCGTGACACGGACCCGAACCCGGACATTTTCGTAAAAGTCCGGGTTCGGGTTCGGTGTTCGTCGCTTTCTTCGCGCTTTTGTGACGCTTTCTTGGCGCTTTTTGAAAGGCTGCAAAGCAGCCAATCAACAAGCGTCATACTACTTGCCCCAAGAGGCCATCACAGCCATGCCTACTATTGGCATGGCTGTGATTGGCCAGAGCACCATGTGACCCAGCCTCTATTTAAGCTGGAGTCACATAGCGCCGCCCGTCACTCTGCTCTGATTAGCGTAGGGAGAGGTTGCGGCTGCGACAGTAGGGCGAGATTAGGCAGATTAACTCCTCCAAAGGACTTGATTAACTGATCGATCTGCAGCTGTGGATCATTGAGCTGCTGATCCTCAATTGCTCACTGTTTTTAGGCTGCACAGACCGTTTGTCAGTCACATTTTTCTGGGGTGATCGGCGGCCATTTTGTGTCTTGTGGTGCGCCAGCACAAGCTGCGACCAAGTGCATTTAACCCTCAATGGTGTGGTTGTTTTTTGGCTAAAGCCTACATCAGGGTGAAGCTGTCACACCAAGTGCATTTAACCAGCAATAGTCTGTTCATTTTTTGGCCATATACAAAATCAGGGGCAAGCTGCGCCTGTCACCAAGTGCATTTAACCCTCAATGGTGTGGTTGTTTTTTGGCTAAAGCCTACATCAGGGTGAAGCTGTCACACCAAGTGCATTTAACCAGCAATAGTCTGTTCATTTTTTGGCCATATACTAAATCAGGGGCAAGCTGCGCCTGTCACCAAGTGCATTTAACCCTCAATGGTGTGGTTGTTTTTTGGCTAAAGCCTACATCAGGGTGAAGCTGTCACACCAAGTGCATTTAACCAGCAATAGTCTGTTCATTTTTTGGCCATATACTAAATCAGGGGCAAGCTGCGCCTGTCACCAAGTGCATTTAACCCTCAATGGTGTGGTTGTTTTTTGGCTAAAGCCTACATCAGGGTGAAGCTGTCACACCAAGTGCATTTAACCAGCAATAGTCTGTTTATTTTTTGGCCATATCCCAGTCTAATTCTGTCACTAAATCCATACCGGTCACCCAGCGCCTAAATACTAGGCCTCAAATTTATATCCAGCTAAATCTGTCCCTAGTGCTGTAGCTGGGCGAGTTATTTAGTGTCCGTTCAAGCACATTTCTTGTTCTGGGTTGAAATACAATTCCCAATTTAGCAATTTCATAATTTAGTGGTTTCTGCTATATCAGAGCTATTTGAAATCTATCCCTAAAAGGGTATATAATATTCAAGGTGCACATTGGGTCATTCAGAATAACTTCACACACACCCGCTACTGTGTATTTCCAAGTCTAATTCTGTCACTAAACCCATACCTGTCACGCAGCGCCTAAATACTAGGCCTCAAATTTATATCCAGCTAAATCTGTCCCTAGTGCTGTAGCTGGGCGAGTTATTTAGTGTCCGTTCAAGCACATTTCTTGTTCTGGGTTGAAATACAATTCCCAATTTAGCAATTTCATAATTTAGTGGTTTCTGCTATATCAGAGCTATTTGAAATCTATCCCTAAAAGGGTATATAATATTCAAGGTGCACATTGGGTCATTCAGAATAACTTCACACACACCCGCTACTGTGTATTTCCAAGTCTAATTCTGGCACTAAACCCATACCTGTCACCCAGCGCCTAAATACTAGGCCTCAAATTTATATCCCGCTAAATCTGTCCTTAGTGCTGTAGCTGGGCGAGTTATTTAGTGTCCGTTCAAGCACATTTCTTGTTCTGGGTTGAAATACAATTCCCAATTTAGCAATTTCATAATTTAGTGGTTTCTGCTATATCAGAGCTATTTGAAATCTATCCCTAAAAGGGTATATAATATTCAAGGTGCACATTGGGTCATTCAGAATAACTTCACACACACCCGCTACTGTGTATTTCCAAGTCTAATTCTGTCACTAAACCCATACCTGTCACCCAGCGCCTAAATACTAGGCCTCAAATTTATATCCCGCTAAATCTGTCCCTAGTGCTGTAGCTGGGCGAGTTATTTAGTGTCCGTTCAAGCACATTTCTTGTTCTGGGTTGAAATACAATTCCCAATTTAGCAATTTCATAATTTAGTGGTTTCTGCTATATCAGAGCTATTTGAAATCTATCCCTAAAAGGGTATATAATATTCAAGGTGCACATTGGGTCATTCAGAATAACTTCACACACACCCGCTACTGTGTATTTCCAAGTCTAATTCTGTCACTAAACCCATACCTGTCACCCAGCGCCTAAATACTAGGCCTCAAATTTATATCCCGCTAAATCTGTCCCTAGTGCTGTAGCTGGGCGAGTTATTTAGTGTCCGTTCAAGCACATTTCTTGTTCTGGGTTGAAATACAATTCCCAATTTAGCAATTTCATAATTTAGTGGTTTCTGCTATATCAGAGCTATTTGAAATCTATCCCTAAAAGGGTATATAATATTCAAGGTGCACATTGGGTCATTCAGAATAACTTCACACACACCCGCTACTGTGTATTTCCAAGTCTAATTCTGTCACTAAACCCATACCTGTCACCCAGCGCCTAAATACTAGGCCTCAAATTTATATCCCGCTAAATCTGTCCCTAGTGCTGTAGCTGGGCGAGTTATTTAGTGTCCGTTCAAGCACATTTCTTGTTCTGGGTTGAAATACAATTCCCAATTTAGCAATTTCATAATTTAGTGGTTTCTGCTATATCAGAGCTATTTGAAATCTATCCCTAAAAGGGTATATAATATTCAAGGTGCACATTGGGTCATTCAGAATAACTTCACACACACCCGCTACTGTGTATTTCCAAGTCTAATTCTGTCACTAAACCCATACCTGTCACCCAGCGCCTAAATACTAGGCCTCAAATTTATATCCCGCTAAATCTGTCCCTAGTGCTGTAGCTGGGCGAGTTATTTAGTGTCCGTTCAAGCACATTTCTTGTTCTGGGTTGAAATACAATTCCCAATTTAGCAATTTCATAATTTAGTGGTTTCTGCTATATCAGAGCTATTTGAAATCTATCCCTAAAAGGGTATATAATATTCAAGGTGCACATTGGGTCATTCAGAATAACTTCACACACACCCGCTACTGTGTATTTCCAAGTCTAATTCTGGCACTAAACCCATACCTGTCACCCAGCGCCTAAATACTAGGCCTCAAATTTATATCCCGCTAAATCTGTCCCTAGTGCTGTAGCTGGGCGAGTTATTTAGTGTCCGTTCAAGCACATTTCTTGTTCTGGGTTGAAATACAATTCCCAATTTAGCAATTTCATAATTTAGTGGTTTCTGCTATATCAGAGCTATTTGAAATCTATCCCTAAAAGGGTATATAATATTCAAGGTGCACATTGGGTCATTCAGAATAACTTCACACACACCCGCTACTGTGTATTTCCAAGTCTAATTCTGTCACTAAACCCATACCTGTCACCCAGCGCCTAAATACTAGGCCTCAAATTTATATCCCGCTAAATCTGTCCCTAGTGCTGTAGCTGGGCGAGTTATTTAGTGTCCGTTCAAGCACATTTCTTGTTCTGGGTTGAAATACAATTCCCAATTTAGCAATTTCATAATTTAGTGGTTTCTGCTATATCAGAGCTATTTGAAATCCATCCCTAAAAGGGTATATAATATTCAAGGTGCACATTGGGTCATTCAGAATAACTTCACACACACCCGCTACTGTGTATTTCCAAGTCTAATTCTGTCACTAAACCCATACCTGTCACCCAGCGCCTAAATACTAGGCCTCAAATTTATATCCCGCTAAATCTGTCCCTAGTGCTGTAGCTGGGCGAGTTATTTAGTGTCCGTTCAAGCACATTTCTTGTTCTGGGTTGAAATACAATTCCCAATTTAGCAATTTCATAATTTAGTGGTTTCTGCTATATCAGAGCTATTTGAAATCTATCCCTAAAAGGGTATATAATATTCAAGGTGCACATTGGGTCATTCAGAATAACTTCACACACACCCGCTACTGTGTATTTCCAAGTCTAATTCTGGCACTAAACCCATACCTGTCACCCAGCGCCTAAATACTAGGCCTCAAATTTATATCCCGCTAAATCTGTCCCTAGTGCTGTAGCTGGGCGAGTTATTTAGTGTCCGTTCAAGCACATTTCTTGTTCTGGGTTGAAATACAATTCCCAATTTAGCAATTTCATAATTTAGTGGTTTCTGCTATATCAGAGCTATTTGAAATCTATCCCTAAAAGGGTATATAATATTCAAGGTGCACATAGGGTCATTCAGAATAACTTCACACACCCGCTACTGTGCATTTCCAAATCTAATTCTGTCACTAAACCCATACCTGTCACCCAGCGCCTAAATACTAGGCCTCAAATTTATATCCCGCTAAATCTCTCGTTACCGCTGTCCTGTTGTGGCTGGGAAAGTTATTTAGTGTCCGTCAAAGCACATTTTTTGTTCTGGGTTGAAATACAATTCCCAATTTAGCAATTTCATAATTTAGTCGTTTCTGCTATATCAGAGCTATTTGAAATCTATCCCTAAAAGGGTAGATCATATTGAAGGTGCACATAGGGTCATTCAGAATAACTTCACACACACGCTTCTGTGCATTTCCAAGTCTAATTCTGTCACTAAATCCATACCGGTCACCCAGCGCCTAAATACTAGGCCTCAAATTTATATCCCGCTGAATTTGAATACAATACATTGGGCCAAATAATATATTTGTACACTTCACCACCAATGACTGGGCCTCCATGCGAGACCTGTGTGCCCTGTTGCGCTGTTTCGAGTACTCCACCAACATGGCCAGTGGCGATGACACCGTTATCAGCGTTACAATACCACTTCTATGTCTCCTTGAGAAAACACTTAGGGCGATGATGGAAGAGGAGGTGGCCCAGGAGGAGGAGGAGGAGGAGGAGGAAGAGGGGTCATTTTTAGCACTTTCAGGCCAGTCTCTTCGAAGTGACTCAGAGGGAGGTTTTTGGCAACAGCAGAGGCCAGGTACAAATGTGGCCAGCCAGGGCCCACTACTGGAGGACGAGGAGGACAAGGATGAGGAGGAGGTGGAGGAGGATGAGGATGAAGCATGGTCACAGCGGGGTGGCACCCAACGCAGCTCGGGTCCATCACTGGTGCGTGGCTGGGGGGAAAGGCAGGACGATGACGATACGCCTCCCACAGAGGACAGCTTGTCCTTATCCCTGGGCAGCCTGGCACACATGAGCGACTACATGCTGCAGTGCCTGCGCAACGACAGCAGAGTTGCCCACATTTTAACCTGTGCGGACTACTGGGTTGCCACCCTGCTGGATCCACGTTACAAAGACAATGTGCCCACCTTACTTCCTGCACTGGAGCGTGATAGGAAGATGCGCGAGTACAAGCGCACGTTGGTAGACGCGCTACTGAGAGCATTCCCAAATGTCACAGGGGAACAAGTGGAAGCCCAAGGCCAAGGCAGAGGAGGAGCAAGAGGTCGCCAAGGCAGCTGTGTCACGGCCAGCTCCTCTGAGGGCAGGGTTAGCATGGCAGAGATGTGGAAAACTTTTGTCAACACGCCACAGCTAACTGCACCACCACCTGATACGCAACGTGTTAGCAGGAGGCAACATTTCACTAACATGGTGGAACAGTACGTGTGCACACCCCTCCACGTACTGACTGATGGTTCGGCCCCATTCAACTTCTGGGTCTCTAAATTGTCCACGTGGCCAGAGCTAGCCTTTTATGCCTTGGAGGTGCTGGCCTGCCCGGCAGCCAGCGTTTTGTCTGAACGTGTATTCAGCACGGCAGGGGGCGTCATTACAGACAAACGCAGCCGCCTGTCTACAGCCAATGTGGACAAGCTGACGTTCATAAAAATGAACCAGGCATGGATCCCACAGGACCTGTCCGTCCCTTGTCCAGATTAGACATTAACTACCTCCCCATAACCATATATTATTGGACTCCAGGGCACTTCCTCATTCAATCCTATTTTTATTTTCATTTTACCATTATATTGCGATGCTACCCAAAGTTGAATGAACCTCTCCTCTGCCTGTGTGCTAGGCCTAAATATATGCCAATGGACTGTTGCAGTGGTGGCTGACATGAAGCCTGATTCTCTGCTATGACATGCAGACTAATTCTCTGCTGACATGAAGCCAGATTGTCTGTTACGGGACCTCTCTCCTCTGCCTGGGTGCTGGGCCTAAATATATGCCAATGGACTGTTGCAGTGGTGGGTGACGTGAAGCCTGATTCTCTGCTATGATATGAAGACTGATTCTCTGCTGACATGAAGCCAGATTGTCTGTTACGGGACCTTTCTCCTCTGCCTGGGTTCTGGGCCTAAATTTATGAAAATTGACTGTTCCAGTGGTGGGTGACGTGAAGCCTGATTCTCTGCTATGATATGAAGACTGATTCTCTGCTGACATGAAGCCAGATTGTCTGTTACGGGACCTTTCTCCTCTGCCTGGGTTCTGGGCCTAAATTTATGAAAATTGACTCTTACAGTGGTGGGTGACGTGAAGCCTGATTCTCTGCTATGATATGAAGACTGATTCTCTGCTGACATGAAGCCAGATTGTCTGTTACGGGACCTTTCTCCTCTGCCTGGGTTCTGGGCCTAAATTTATGAAAATTGACTCTTACAGTGGTGGGTGACGTGAAGCCTGATTCTCTGCTATGATATGAAGACTGATTCTCTGCTGACATGAAGCCAGATTGTCTGTTACGGGACCTTTCTCCTCTGCCTGGGTTCTGGGCCTAAATTTATGAAAATTGACTCTTACAGTGGTGGGTGACGTGAAGCCTGATTCTCTGCTATGATATGAAGACTGATTCTCTGCTGACATGAAGCCAGATTCTCTGTTACGGGACCTCTCTCCTCTGCCTGGGTGCTGGGCCTAAATTTATGACAATGGACTGTTGCAGTGGTGGCTGACGTGAAGCCTGATTCTCTGCTATGACATGCAGACTGATTCTCTGCTGACATGAAGCCAGATCCTCTGTTACGGGACCTCTCTCCTCTGCCTGTGTGTGTGCTGGGCCTAAATATATGCCAATGGACTGTTGCAGTGGTGGCTGACGTGAAGCCTCATTCTCTGCTATGACATGCAGACTAATTCTCTGCTGACATGAAGACAGATTCTCTGTTACGGGACCTCCCTCCTCTGCCTGGGTGCTGGGCCTAAATATATGCCAATGGACTGTTGCAGTGGTGGCTGACGTGAAGCCTGATTCTCTGCTATGACATGCAGACTGATTCTCTGCTGACATGAAGCCAGATCGTCTGTTACGGGACCTCTCTGCTCTGCCTGTGTGCTAGGCCTAAATATATGCCAATGGACTGTTGCAGTGGTGGGTGACGTGAAGCCTCATTCTCTGCTATGACATGCAGACTGATTCTCTGCTGTCATGAAGCCAGATTGTCTGTTACGGGACCTCTCTGCTCTGCCTGTGTGCTAGGCCTAAATATATGCCAATGGACTGTTGCAGTGGTGGGTGACGTGAAGCCTCATTCTCTGCTATGACATGCAGACTGATTCTCTGCTGACATGAAGCCAGATTGTCTGTTACGGGACCTCTCTCCTCTGCCTGTGTGCTAGGCCTAAATATATGCCAATGGACTGTTGCAGTGGTGGCTGACGTGAAGCCTGATTCTCTGCTATGACATGCAGACTAATTCTCTGCTGACATGAAGCCAGATTGTCTGTTACGGGACCTCTCTCCTCTGCCTGGGTGCTGGGCCTAAATTTATGACAATGGACTGTTGCAGTGGTGGCTGACGTGAAGCCTCATTCTCTGCTATGACATGCAGACTGATTCTCTGCTGACATGAAGCCAGATCCTCTGTTACGGGACCTCTCTCCTCTGCCTGTGTGTGTGCTGGGCCTAAATATATGCCAATGGACTGTTGCAGTGGTGGCTGACGTGAAGCCTCATTCTCTGCTATGACATGCAGACTGATTCTCTGCTGACATGAAGCCAGATTCTCTGTTACGGGACCTCTCTCCTCTGCCTGTGTGTGTGCTGGGCCTAAATATATGCCAATGGACTGTTGCAGTGGTGGCTGACGTGAAGCCTCATTCTCTGCTATGACATGCAGACTAATTCTCTGCTGACATGAAGACAGATTCTCTGTTACGGGACCTCTCTCCTCTGCCTGTGTGTGTGCTGGGCCTAAATATATGCCAATGGACTGTTGCAGTGGTGGCTGACGTGAAGCCTGATTCTCTGCTATGACATGAAGACTGATTCTCTGCTGACATGAAGCCAGATCGTCTGTTACGGGACCTCTCTGCTCTGCCTGTGTGCTGGGCCTAAATATATGCCAATGGACTGTTGCAGTGGTGGCTGACGTGAAGCCTAATTCTCTGCTATGACATGCAGACTAATTCTCTGCTGACATGAAGACAGATTCTCTGTTACGGGACCTCCCTCCTCTGCCTGGGTGCTGGGCCTAAATATATGCCAATGGACTGTTGCAGTGGTGGCTGACGTGAAGCCTCATTCTCTGCTATGACATGCAGACTAATTCTCTGCTGACATGAAGACAGATTCTCTGTTACGGGACCTCTCTCCTCTGCCTGGGTGCCGGGGCCTAAATATCTGAGAATGGACTGTTCCAGTGGTGGGTGACGGGAAGCCAGATTCTCTGCTATGGAACCTCTCTCCAATTGATTTTGGTTAATTTTTATTTATTTAATTTTTATTTTAATTCATTTCCCTATCCACATTTGTTTGCAGGGGATTTACCTACATGTTGCTGCCTTTTGCAGCCCTCTAGCTCTTTCCTGGGCTGTTTTACAGCCTTTTTAGTGCCGAAAAGTTCGGGTCCCCATTGACTTCAATGGGGTTCGGGTTCGGGACGAAGTTCGGATCGGGTTCGGATCCCGAACCCGAACATTTCCGGGATGTTCGGCCGAACTTCTCGAACCCGAACATCCAGGTGTTCGCTCAACTCTAATGATGACCACAACTCTTGGTTTTCAGACACAAAACATCTTAGATATGTCTCAAGGTTTTGGTTGGTACGCTCAGTCTGTCCATTCGACTGAGGATGGAAAGCTGAGGAAAAGGACAAGTGTACCCCAAAACGGGAACAAAAAGCTTTCCAAAATTTAGAAATAAACTGGGTACCCCGATCCGAAACAACATCGGAGGGGACCCCGTGAAGCTTCACGATTTCACTGACGAATACCTGAGCAAGAGTCTTAGCATTAGGTAGTGCGGGTAACGCAATGAAGTGTACCATTTTGCTAAACCTGTCCACTACTACCAAAATAACTGTTTTACCCGCAGACAAAGGTAAGTCAGTGATAAAATCCATTGACAGATGTGTCCACGGTCTATTGGGAATGACGAGTGGTAATAGAGACCCTGCAGGACGTGTATGTGAAACTTTTGCGCGCGCACAGGTAGAACAAGAAGACACAAAATCCAATACATCCTGACGCAACCTTGGCCACCAAAAACTACGAGACAATAGCTCCAAGGTTGCTTTACTACCTGGGTGCCCAGCAAGTGCCGAATTATGATGTTCCTTTAATAATTCGAAACGTAGGTTCAACGGTACAAACAATTTCTCTGAGGGGCAAGAGACCGGGGCGTCCCCCTGGGCCTCTAACACCTTCCCCTCCAAAACAGAGTGTACCGCAGAGACAACCACTCCTCTTTGTAGAATGGGCACCGGATCACTCACAGTACCCCCTCCAGGGAAACTACGAGATAATGCGTCTGCCTTGGTGTTCTTTGCCCCAGGACGATAGGTAATCACAAAGTTAAACCTGGTAAAAAATAGCGACCACCTAGCCTGTCTAGGGGTGAGACGCTTAGCTGATTCGAGATACAGGAGATTTTTGTGGTCCGTAATCACAGTGACGGGGTGGACTGCCACCTCTAAGAAGTGACGCCACTCCTCAAACGCAAGTTTAATAGCTAATAGTTCCCTATTGCCAATATCGTAGTTCTTTTCTGCTGCAGATAGTTTTTTAGAAAAGAAAGCAGAAGGACGCCATTTGCCAGGAGACGGACCCTGAGACAGCACCGCCCCCACTCCCACCTCTGACGCATCAACTTCAACAATAAAAGGCTGAGAGACATCAGGTTGGACTAGTACAGGTGCTGAGGTAAACCTCTCTTTTAGAGAGGAAAAAGCAACTTTAGCGGCGTCAGACCATTTAGAAAAATCAGTCCCCTTCCTAGTCATGTCAGTAAGCGGTTTTACAATAAGTGAATAATTTTTAATGAATTTCCTATAGAAATTCGCGAAGCCCAAGAACCATTGTAGTGCTTTGAGGTTCTCAGGAAGATCCCAATCTAAAATTGCCTGGACCTTCCTAGGATCCATACGGAAACCAGAAGCAGATAAAAAATAACCTAGGAATTGTATCTCCTGAACGGCGAAGACACAATTTCAGTTTTAGCATATAATTCATTCGTCCGTAGGACCTGTAGTACTTGTCTGACATGCTCCTCATGTGTTTTCAGATCAGACGAATAAATTAAAATATCATCTAGGTATATTACCACAAACCTGCCGATTAGATGACTAAAAATGTCATTAACGAAATGTTGAAAGACGGCAGGAGCATTGGTCAGACCGAAAGGCATAACTAGATTTTCATAATGCCCCTCAGGGGTGTTAAACGCTGTCTTCCACTCATCCCCCTCCTTAATACGAATCAGATTGTAGGCCCCCCTAAGATCAAGTTTGGAGAACCACCTAGCACCCGCAATCTGATTAAACAGGTCAGGAATGAGAGGAAGGGGGTATGGGTCTCGGATGGTTATCCAATTTAATTTGCGAAAATCTAAGCAAGGACGCAGGCCCCCATCTTTCTTTTTAACGAAGAAAAACCCTGCAGCCACGGGTGAAGAAGAGGGTCTGATGTGTCCCTTAGCCAAGCTCAACAGCCTCTAGTTTGACCGTGTTCGAAAGTCATAGGCGTTTTCAATTTTCACTAGGAGCGTTCATTTGAAGTGGGGCTATCACCTGGACCGCAAAAGTTTGCGTTTATGTTGCGCGCCACACTACTATCATTGGCTCTTTCCACTGGCAGTCGAAACCGCTGAGTAGATACCTCATAAGGACGGTTTTATGAGTTCTTTGACACTGGATGGCAAAAAGTAAAAGTCTGCCATAAATATTGGTACTTTTTACGAACGATACAACTTACGTTTAATTGTAAATAAGCCATCAAAAATGGGCCAAAAATGCACAAAAATTATGTGGTACAACATTCGCAAATCTGACAGTCACGTGCAATTTTTTCCATCATTCTGAAACCATCGATTACAGCCCTGATTTGGTCTTTTGATGCCAACGATAACCCTTCCAGCCTACGCTAAAGTTTATATTATGGGTCTGATTTACACCCGAGGTTGAGATAATCTGCTACTTTCTTGGTTTGCATGGTTAATAACTACCAGTTTGATCCACAAGGTGGCAGCACTAAACTGCTATATATAGCTATATAGATCAAATAATGGGTAAACAAAAAGGCCAGTGGCTATCCCAGTTGAGTGCAGGAGGTGGCAGCACTGAACTGAGACATATCAATTGCTATACAGAGTAACAGTGTTGATATCTGTGTGTTCATGAGCTAAAAAAAAAAAATTGAAATCTATGTGTTGGTGTGCTGGCTGATTGGTATGTCAGTTGCCTTCTATGTGAGCATCTTGGGTTTGAATCCTCAGTGGTGCCAATATTTTCTTTTTATTTCTTTCACATTTAGCCATTACTAAATGCCTATAAATCCTTTTCATATTCATAATTATATTTTTTAGCAAAGTTAATCAATGTTCCCAGTGACTGTTTCTCAGAGCAGATAGATTTCAGCTCAAACATAGCTAAAACACACATATATATAGTTCTTTCACACAACCGGAGGTCACACTCCTTTTTTTTTTTTTTGCTTGTTTCGGTGAAAAAAACACTCTTTTGACCCATAGAATCATCGACAGCCCTTTATTTTTTTTCTAAGGGGTCGGATTTCAAAATGAGGTTCAACTAAATATCAATATAATAGTATTATATGGTAGTATAATATTATATTAATAATATTATATTATTTAATAATATTATATATAATATTAATATTTATGATATTGATATAATAAAAATAATAAGAATAAGAATGATCTGCATAGAATAATTTATTTATAGAATAATGGTGAAATATAACCTCAGTTGCTATCCCAGTTAAGTGCAGCAGATGGCAGCAATGAACTGCAATATAGCAATGTCTGTATAGAAAAATGGTAAAAAAAAAAAATATCCTAATTGCTATCTCAGCTCACTGCAGCAGGTGAAATATAGTCTGCTTAAAATACTGTTAGAATAATAATAATAATAATAATAATAATAATAATAATAATAATAATATAATAGTATACTATTATGTTAATATTATATATATATATGATATTATTAAATTATATTATTATAATATTATTATATATGATATTGATATAATAAAAAAAAAATACAAATAAAAAGAATGATGTGCATATAATAATTTATTTATAGAATAATGGCAAAAAAGAACCAATGTTGCTATCCCAGTTAAGGGCAGCAGGTGGCAGCAATGAACTGTGGTATAGCAATTTCTGCATGGAGCAATGGTAAAAAAAAGTCTAAGTTGCTATCCTAGTTAAGTGCAGCAGATGGCAGTATTGAACTGCAATATAACCATTTTAATAGAGAATGACACTGCTATGTTTTTATTTCTAAGGATATGAAATCACACACAGCTATATGAGTTGCTGCTATGGCTCATTGGTATCTACTTTGCCTTGTAAGTGAATCTTTTGGGTTCTAATCCTCAGATGGGCAAGTTTTTTTTTTTTTTTTTCAGACATCTTTTAATTTCTTTCACATTTAACCATTAATGAACACCAATAACCTTGTCATAGTCAGAATTATATTTTCAGCAAAGCTGATCAATGTTGCTGTTTTATTTGTGTTCTCTGCAAACTTGCTGTGGACAGACACATGTCCAGTGACTGTCTCTCAGAGCAGATAGATTTAATCCCCCACTTTGCTTCATATGGCAAAAGCACACCCCCCAAACCCATAGAATCATCGACAGCCATCTTTTTTTTTTTCCTGAGGGGTCAGATTTTCCATCGAGGTGGTGGTAATTCACCATGTCAGGTGCACAGTAATCGGGACCTCTGGTCAGCTTGCTAGTCTATTCCAGTTGTAATCTGTAGGTGGCAGCACTGGAATTTGATTGCAAGATTTATGTCACTATGGGATTGGTTCACTTATTCAGAACAGAAACCTCTTTAAAGAGGCTTTGTCACCAGAGCATATCCAAAGAAGTTATGACATGATACCATTTTTAGTATTGATGTAAGACACTGCGATCTGCTCCTGGATGTTGGTGCTATATGACATCTTATGAGCATAAAAAGAACCATTCATAAATATGAGTTGTATCTGTGGCAGACTGGTAAGTTGTCAGTCTTGTAAGTTAGCACCTTGGGTTCGAATCCCCATAGAGTCATTGAATTTTTTTTTTCTTCAGACACCTTATTATTTCTTCCACATTTAACCATTACCGAACGCCTATAAACATTATCATAGTCAGAATTATTTTTTCAGCAAAGCTGATGAATGAAGCCCCAGGGGCTTTCTGAAGTAAATGCACTGCAAGCTATTATAGCCAGTTATGAAGTATAGTACAATAGAAGGCACCTTCCCTATACGTTATCACTTACCCAAAATAACATGTCTGCCTTCACTCTAGACTCCCCCGGGATTTATTACAGGGGGTGTTCTGATTGTCATAATTGGATAACTGTTAGATGGGAGACAGGCACACCTTCTATTGAGGCTGTCTTCAGTAAAACTCTCAGTAGCAATGAGAAGCAGCGCTGAGCTGAGCGATTCAGATTGTGGGTTATAGAAATCAGCAGGGGTCTCAGAGCTGGGACATCGGCTAAAGCCTTCTGCCCACCTGGGACGCACGCCCATGTACGTTGCCCAGCTAAGCTGTTTACCCAGCCGAGTGTCACCATCTGAAGATCATGTGTGCTGTTGCAAAAGCCTTCATCTCCATATCATCAAAGGAGGCCATGGCGTGCGTGGGGAAGGGTATAGGCGTAGAATTTGATTTTTTTTCCCCTAATAACCCCTCCTCTGGCGGTGGATCTACCGCCAGAGTAGAGGTTATTAGGGGGAAAAAAAATTGTTAAGGGGCCGTGGAACGGACATAAAGATGAAAATACTCGGGTGTGCTGTCCGCATCTTTTGGATCCCTGAACGTGTCCGCATCCGACCCACAGAAATTGCGGATCCGATGTCAACAAAAAATACATTGATGTGTATGAGCCCTAAGCCTACAAGGTGCTCCATACAGCAGCTCCATTCTAGCTGGTTCACTACTGAAATGACTAGAATGGAGTTGCTGCAGGGAAGTTCATGAATTCTATGCAGGTGCAAGTAGGTGGTCCTCCATACAGCAAATCCATTCTAGCTGGTACAGTAGTGAAATGGCTAGAACGGAGTTGGTGTGGGGAGGTTTATAATTTCAGGCCATGTGGTAATCGCTACAGGGATGCCCATCATTCCTGGGCACATGGTAGTTATAGGGAGGTCTTCCTTACAGCACCTCCGTTCTAAATGGTGACTACTGAACTGACTAGAATGGAGCTGCTGTGGGCTGTAGGGAAGTTCTAAATTGAGGTGCTATAACAAGTCCCTTGCATAAAATTCCTTTGTTAACCATCCACTGAGCAGTTGGGCCACAACTTACCAGGCAGTTATAAGCCATTACTTTGTCTTATTTTTAGAAGAGGAATTTTGGGGGGTATCGTTTGCTTTGCCCATAGCCAGATAATTGCAGTGTAATGTTTTTTCACTTCTACGAATGGCATATTCGCTCCCGCAGTCTGGTAGGAATTAAACTCTGTCACATACGAGTTTTCAGCCGAGTAATGCCCCAGGTCTGGTGTGTTACCAACAGTAAATATTATTGTCACCCCATTTATTAAATGTTTTCCATATTCACTGGGTTCCCCTCAGCCAGATTATAACGTGCCACGATAGTGGTTTTGAAAGAGTTTGTTTGAGTTATCCACAGCACAGGGGATAAATGACTAATCGGTGGAGGTTTGAGTGCTGGGTCTCCACTAATCATGACAAAGGGGACCCCGTTATTCCAATCCACTGTGGATAACTAGCTCCCCTTCTCCCAATCAGATGGGGCAGCAGGTCAGCCATTTACCCTGCCCTCCATTCACTCTTCATGGAACCGCATGAAATTGCCAAGTGTTAAACTCAACTATCTCCGGCTGTCTCATAAAAAATAAATGGATTCATGGCTGACCTGCTGCTCCGTCACTCCTGTCACAAGTGCCTGGAAACAGTGGCGTGCTGAAGCCTATGCGGTAGTGAAATCCTGGCACAGGCGCGCGTGATGTCGTCTGGGACTCAGCAGTACAGTGCCAGGACTCTGCGAGCAAGCACAGGTAAGTATTTAGCTTTTAGGGGGGGGGGGGGGGGTTATATATATTTTTTTATTTTATGTGCCAACTTTGGGGGACATGAGGAGGCACAACACAAGGCAGAGGACGTGTGGGGGGGAATATGGTGGTTTACTGTGAGGGTGCAGATTTTTTATTTTATGTGCCAAGAGAACATTATAACTGCTGTGGACACTTTAGGGACATTTGGGGTAATTTATCAAACTGGTGTAAAGTAGAACTGTCTTAGTTGCCCATAGCAGCCAATCAGATTCCACCTTTCATATTTGACAGCTCTTTTGGAAATACAGTTCTACTTTACACCAGTTTGATAAATGACTCCAATTATGTCTATTAGGGTCACAATTTTTTCAGCAGTATAGTACCTGGGACATTGGGGGGCACAACAGGCACAGTATTGGGAGTGGCAGCAGGATGACACTGTGGGGACATCAGGATGATGGAAAAATTGACAAATATAACGTCTATGTGTTACAAACTCTGTAGAGACGAGATGCAGCTGAAAGAATTTCTCATGGCGGTCTGACGGAGGAGAAGAGGAAAGAGAAGGTCTACATGACAAGATATGTACCTGGATGTAAGAGGTATGTGGTCAAGTACACTGCAGCTGCACGCTGCATTTTAGGGCTGTTTCACACGAGCGGATGTCGTGAGTGACATCTGCTTCGTGAATGACAGCCAAGACCCGATGCAGACTGCAGAGGCACGGAGCATTAACATGATTGATAATGCTCGTTGCCTCTGCAGTCTGCATCGGGTCTTGGCTGTCATTCACAGAGCGGATGTCACACACGGCATCCGCTCGCGTGAAACAGCCCTTAGTGTCCGCCTCAAAAGCGCAAAGGAGACCAAACGCAGCCAAATTCATGCATTCTGAACGGATCCTTATCCATTCAGAATGCATAGGGGCCAAACTGATCCATTCTGGGCCACTTGTGGGAGCCCTGAAATGGATCTCACAAGTGGACCCAGAAACGCCAGTGTGAAAGTAGCCTTACCTGTCAGATCCCTCTCCAGTTATTATTTATAGTTAATGGGGTTGGCGGGTATTGCGATAGCATCTGGCAGGAATGAATCAAGAGAACTCCGGCAGGCTTTTCTCTGACAGAACAGCCTGTCTGAGTTTCAGCCACATATATGAAAGTGCTTTAATTCCAAACTTACTGTTGTGATAAAATGAAGGAAAAAAAAACACAACGTCAAACCTGCAGTATAACTTGGCTACAATTTATTGGCTTGGTATTATCAGGAAAACACACAACTATTGAATTTAGTAAATAAAAAAACAAAAAATAAAAAAAAACTTTAATGAGAATATATATACAAATACTTTTAATAGCAACTGATGCATGAAACTGGACTGATGACACATGAAAACTAAACAGAGACTATCTAGGAGGCTAAAAAAAAACTACTGTGTAATGGGCGCACGGTAGGAAAAAAAAACCTATATAGTGGAAATAAGGAGAGAAGGAATAAAAGTATGATATGAAACACAAAACATATAAGAATTATTGATCTTGATGGCCTCCTCACACCAAGAAATGCATCTCTTGATCTTTCGGTGGTGTCAATTGGCCGAAGTTCAGCTGCCGATATTCCATCTAGAACACAAGAAAAGAACCAGTATCCAAGAAACATACATGCTTTTAAAAACGCTTTATTATTCTGTGGTTTCATGAAAAAACAACATAAATAGTGTTGGCCTGGAGCAGTGCCCATTGGGAGGTTCAGCGGCTGGGTGGCGGGAAGTGAACACTTCCATTGTAAAAGTGCTCATATCCATATTCATCTGTATCACTGTCCTCAGGACATTGCATTGCTGAAAGCGGAATGGAAGTAAGTACTAGTGTTTACTTTTTTCATTATTTTTAGAATAGTATGGCGAAGAAGGGGGGCTGAATAATGGCACATATTATGGTGTGGCACTATGGACAAGTAGGGGGCACTATGGGGGCATCTATTGGAGGCCCTATATACTGGCACATATAATGGGGGGCAATATGGAGAAGTGGGGGAGGGAGGGAAGCACTATGGGGGCATCTACTGGGGGGCATTACATACTCGCACACATTATGGGGGTACCAAGGAGAAATGGGGGGGGGCTACTGGCACGCATTATGGGGGGCACTATAGAGAGGGGAGGCATTTGGGGGGCATTCGGTTATATCTGATGGCTTGACTATAAATGATGGACTTTTTAATATGTTTGGGGTGGAAGCTGTCCTATTTGAGGTATTTACTTGTGCACATTATCAAGGGGCATTTTTGCACTGTCCAACATTATAAAAAGAATTATTACTACCAGGTGAATTATGGTGAGCTTTATTACAACTGAGGGATTTTGGGGAACATGAATAGTAGTATTGGCATTATGGTATCATTATTACTTCTGGGACACATTTGTTCTTTTGGGTGACCTGTAGGGTCACTATTACTATTAAGTGCACTCTGGCAGAGAATTATTACTATGTTTAGGAGCACTATTACAGTGTGTGTGTGTGTGTGTGTGTGTGTGTGTGTGTGTGTGTGTAGTATCAGCTTAGTACAGTTTTTTTTGGGGGACATTATGTTTTTATTAGTGTCAGGGGTACTATTTTTTTTTTTTTTTATTAGGGCATTGTGTTCCAATAATAATTAAAGGGGCACTATATGTGTGTGTAATTAGTATTTTCATAGGGTTTATCTGTTTATACAGTATAGTTTTGGGAAGCAAAGTATTGGGGATGCATGATGGGATGTTGAGAAGGAGGGAGGATGATGTAGTAAAGTAATATGTCTGTTTGGCAAACTCTGCAGAGACTAGAGGTGGTCTAAAGAAATCATCATGGTAGTCTGGTCTGAATGGAAAAGATGAGGGAAGAGACCATCTACATCAAAGTAGACGTCACAGGATGTAAGAGATATGTGGCTCTGTATTAGGATACCTATCTATCTACTTTAGTGATTCACTAGATTTTGAACTGCTGGATGAAGACGGAATGCCCGCCGTGCCATTAACTATAATGGGGCCCGGCCACAATCTGGCAAAGATGCAGAAAATCAGCGGGACACAAACCGCTGCACGCTTCAGTTTGTGTCTGGCCGATTCCTTGCATTTTCTGCAGCAGATGTGAAAGTAGCCTTACCCTGTATGTTATAGAGATATATATATATATATATATATATATATATATATATATATATATGTAATTTATGTATCTATAAACAAATAATTGTATACACAGTGAAGGAACACAGTCACCTGAGGTTGAAGTTTTGGAACCAGGCGATGGTCAACATTTCGGTTGGCGTTTTCTTGCCGACTCACTCTTTCAGCATCCGAAACGGCCCTAAGTGTATGTGTGGATAAGGATGGACTGAGCTGCGCCTCCATTGGTACCAGC